>NC_044349.1:2138477-2438477 GCF_007364275.1 Archocentrus centrarchus
AAAAATTTTGAATTTAAGCTGATGATGCTTCATTCACTGAATTCCAACTTTATACAGTCTAGCATACAGACAGTATAAACAGTTAATGTAGGGGATGGAAATCAGCCAAGACAGCCTGAGAAACATCTGCTTACATCTTGTTGAACTCAGCTGTGTAAATCCATAAGGAGCAGTAAACCTCAGAGCAGCAGCAGGTCAGCTGATCACAGCCTGTACACAAAGAAAATCTGCTGGAGCTGCTGTGATTGTTTCCCCCACTCTGAGCCATTATAACTGATCTTAGAGTTCCCCCACCTGGTGAATCTCACTTTAACCCCTGACTGTACTTGCTTTTCTGTTTACGTGTGGAAGCAAAGTCATCGTCTACAATGTAACAGAAAATAGAGAAAACAGAAAATTATCTCTTTGCTTGTGCCCGCCATACAGTCAGTGCTGAAGCTGAGTATATGTGTTAGAATTTAGATTGAAATAAAATTTGCATTCCATGTACTAATATTATTTATTATTATATTTATACAACACAAGGTCCTCTGCACAAAAATAGCTGGTAGAAATGTCCTACAAAGAGCTACTTTATACGTTCTTACTTTGAGTACATTACAGTGTGTACTTTCTCACTTTTACTTGAGTAAAGAAGTAACAGAAGTATATTTCCATTTAACTAAAGACTGTCTGCACTTTTTCCAACTTTGGTTATGAATGCTTCAGAATATGAAGGCCAGAACTTCATAAAGAGGAATAGCAGACCTTCACGTCACCTTCACTTGCAGTGAGACAAATTCAAAACTCTATCAAACATAAGTATTCACTGGGGATTACTGTAGTTCAAATAGTGACAGGCATGCCATGTGGATGTGAATCAGCTGACTGGAAAGGGGCGGGACATGTTCAGGGCATTCAGTGGAGCGCTGGGTGTGGAAAGGTGAGGAACAGAAAATGCTGGGCCTGTAGGAAAAGGGATTCAGGGCAGAACAGCATCGGTACATTCATCTGTGTGCAGTATACTGCATGTGACATTTACTACCAAAAATTCCTTTATCAGTCTCAGTAGATATAAGAAATAGCAAATCCATATCTTCTATTTCACTCTACAATCACTCCTATCTGCTCAGTATGTTTGTTAGTGCATGCTGTTGTGTGTGTGTGTTTGTCAGATAGCAGCATCAACAGGCGTGTGAGGGTACCGATGGCTATCAGTGGGCTTGGGCAGGGACAAAACATGCTTGATATATCTACAATAATAATCCATATACCTTTTCTGTCAAAGAATGGCCGGCTGATAACACCAGCAATTTAGTGGGGCAAGAATCCCTCCCCTCCCACTTTCAATTTTCTCTAGAGTGCTTTAAAAAAAAGTGACGTTTGCTGGCTTCAACGGCACGTTTAGCAACACTTTAAAGAAGGTGCTCCAACCACCTCAACTTCACAATGTTCCACAGGATTTGGTGCTCCACAGAAGAAAGGTAAGCCTGGACAAATGAGGGCTTAAAGAGAGTCAGATAATGAAAACGCCAAAGAGACGCCATGAGTGAAAATGTTTAGACTTCAAAAAACAAGAAGGGGGAAAAAAGCAGAAGCGACTTAAGAGAACTGGGGGCTCGTATCTAAAGCAAAAGCCTTCAGTGAATGTAGACATGCTTTAGTGTTTAGGGTTTAATAATGCCTAACAGCAGCCTTGGAGGAAACAGCCACTGGTGTTAATCTGTTTAATCTTGTTCTAAACAATGGTGCTATCTCTGCCACTAGCATTGATCATCTCCCTGCGCGCTATCTGGGCCCCCGAGAGAGAAAGGCTTGTCCCACATTATACCTCTCAGCAGCCAATCCTCTTAGTGCCTAATAATCTCTTTTATTCCAAATGGATATCCACAGTTAGCATCATGGTGCCTTCAGCTACAGTCTGTAGGCCTACTGCTAAACTGGCTAAATCTGCATGATACGGTGCACTAAAAGGCATCTTAGGACATACTTTACTCATGTGAGACTTTCATCTCTTGAAACATGCATTAATGCAGAGGGGCGATAAATAGACAAGGATGGTCGAATCATGTTCGCCTGGAAAGGGAAGTGGCCCTCTTATACAATAATGCAAAACCTTTGAGGATATTTACTCAAGGCTTTCTGAAAGGGAAGTAAATTCATAGGAAAGACTTATGCTTAGATACGCATAGATATGAAACAAAGCTTAAGGTCTAGCTCATGTTTCTAATTATGTCGAGAATGATGGCAGTGAGCTCGAGACTTTGGCTAGAGAAACTTTTTAGATAATGTGCACTATACTAAAAGTATTCACTCACCATCTAAATCACTGAATTCAGGTGTTCCAGTCACTTCCACAGGTGTATAAACCAGCACCTAGGCATGCAGACTGCTTCTACAAACATCAGTGAAAGAATGGGTCGCTCTCAGGAGCTCAGTGAGTTCCAGCATGGTACCGTGATAGGATGATACCTGTGCAACAAGTCCAGTCCTGAAACTTTCTCACTACTAAATATTCCACAGTCAGCTGTTTAAAACAAAGTGGAAGTGATTGGGAATGACAGCAAGTCAGCCATGAAGTGGTAGGCCATGTAAAAATCACAGAGCGGGGTCGTATACTGAGCAGAAGTCACCAACTTTCTGCAGAGTCAGTCACTACAGACCTCTGAGCTTCATGTGGCCTTCAGATCAGATGAAGAACAGTGCACAGAGAGCTTGTGTAGATGTGTGCGCCTGTATAATCATTCCTGTTTTGGGGGTTGTCTCATTTTTGCCCCTCTAGTGCACCTGCTGTTGATTTCATGAACACCAGCGCAGCTGAAACTGATCAATAACCACCTCTGCTCATTGACCAATCAATATCCCAGAAGTTTAATTGACTTGATGCTATACTATAATACAGTGCATTATTACTAGAATATAAGGGGATAAGCTTTGCAAACAGTTTGATATCCCTTTTCTCAACACCATGTCTTTGTAACATTGTAACACACTGTGTGCGTCTTTAACTTCACTGTTCAATGACCAGGTTAACCTGAGTTGAATGGGTTTAAGTGTTTAAGATGTTGATGTAGCTAAATAAGGTGGAGCAATCCAAGGTCATACGTGCTAACAAAGAAAATGTTCAAAAGCTTGTTGCTGATGGGACATGTTTAACCCTTTATAGGGCACTCCTTGAAATGCTTTGAAATTCAGAATTTCAACTTTAAAGTGTGGAGGACATAAGAATTAATTACGTTTGTGATATTTTTCAAAATGTTTCATTTTCATGTAGAAAATCAAGGTCCATGAAGTTACCATGTTTGGTTCTTTACCCGTAAGTAAAGAAGAAAAACAGATACAGTGACAGGAACACGTATTTTAAAATATTTCAACAGATTCATTACAACATACACATTATGCCTTTATGCAACATTAGGCCATTTCTTCATGACAACATTATTCAAGACCACACACTTTTTAACCTCACTGAGGCGCGGGATGGACGACATACAGTGTATAAAAGTGTGTCCAAACCATGACTTTTCCACTAAACACACAAATTTGTGCCTAAACCTAAAAGTAGTTTTAGTGCCTAAATCCAACTATACTATATTTGCCAAAAACGCAGGTAAAGGTAAAGTCAAAAATGAAAGGTAAGGGGAAAAATGCTCTTCCAGACATGACTTGAACCCTCATGGTCGGAAGTCAAGTGATTCTGGTGTTGGCTCACTTCAGTGGACTTTTGATCTTTGGTACTCTCTACTACTACTACAACACACACACACACACACACACACACACACACACACACACACACACACACACACACACACACAGAAGGCATATTGGAGTCAGTGACTATGATTACCAGCAACCACAACAGATCCTGAATTTATGTCTCAAGCTATCACACCGTTTTTGGTTAATGGATGGATTTATGGACACAAGTATCAAATAAACTGTACAATGATACAGATCAGCACAGTGGTCATCACTGTCACCTTACAGCAAGATGGTTCTGGGTGAATCCACCACCTGCCTGGGGCTATGTAGATCTGTCCATGTACTCTGGGTTCATGCATGCTGGAGCGCAAGTCATGTCATAAATTGGTCATGGGTGCGAATAAGAGTATAAATGGTTGTTAGTTTCTATGTGTTAGCCTTGCAATAGAATGGCAACCTGTTCAGGGTGTACCCTACCTCTTGTCCTAACTGGGATAAGCCTTCCTGTGACCTTAAAGTGGATAATGCATTAAAAAACTAAATGGCCCAAATGGAACCATCCTAGATCTAGATAAGCCAAAAGGGAGAGCCCCCCCTTCTCCCAGGCAATAACCATGAGAATACCACAGGGTCAATTCAAATGCAAAACATTTAGTCTACACTGGGTCTTTCTGAAAACTGACGAGATGCTATATGCCATTACTGTGCCTAACTCCCTGCCTTTCTAATCAGCTCTGAGCAGCTCGATTCAGCTTCTGTCAAAAACAGGCATTTCTAGTTTCTCATATACTCCTGAAACACACTGCAGCACATCTGGTGGAATCACAACTATTGTTTTAATGGGTGAGATCAGCTCCGGCACAGCCAGCAGTCTGGTATGGTTTCTCTGTGGACAGTATTATTTTTTGACGAGGTTGGCCACCTGTTCACGAGAAGCATAATCAACACAGCTATATCCATATAACGCTACCAATTCTTCCCTTTTTAACTAAGAAAAATGTCTTTCAGATTAAAACCAACTTCCTACTTTGGAGCTTGTAGTGTTGTCATATCAGCTGGCAAAGTGTTACTAATTTAGCAGCATAAGGCATATTGGAGGTAACGGTGATATTACTTATTCATTTAAAAGCATCATAATGTAACAAACTGCACACTCTGTATGTATATAAAAGCGATATCAACACAGCATTTCTTTGTACCGTGCCCTGCATGTATTTTTTTACTTCCTATTGTTGGCTTTTGGGGTAAAAGGAATAAGAGGAATTCTGATCTTTAAAACTTAATCTGCAAAACTAACAAGCAACTAAAGTTTGACACTGATTCAGGATACAAATATGTTAGATTTGGGTCTTACAAAAATGCAGCAATGCATTGTTAGCATATGATGTACATTTGTTCATGTTTTTGTTCAAATGCAGTTTCTGTAACTGGTTCATTCTTGTCTTTTTGTACTAATTATTTTTGCTGAACTATAACTGAATGGCGAGTCGCATTTCAAAATAAATTCTGCCAACTATTACTGAGGAGAGAACAAATGTTTCCCCGTGAGCTTTCAGGTCAAGTCTGAAACAATTCATATTTGGACTTTCCTTTCAGATCTAATGGCACACAGTCAGTCCCAAGTGTCTCCACCTGTTTATTTGTTAGCAAAGCCATCACAACAATACTACAGCTGACCTCACTGATGGTGCAAACTGGGGTTGCTAGGAAACTTGTGCTGTAAATGCAAAGCCTCCTTCATAACTTGATGAATTTAAAGTTTAGCTGCCACACATCTACTCATGCTGTAGATAATTTAGACACACAACCACAGTTGATTCCTCATCCTCTCGATCCTTTTTATCTTGTATGTTCCCCTCTTTCTCTAAAAGTCCTCCACTCACTTTTTTTTTTAAATCTCTACTTCCTTACAGCTAATTATTCTAATTTTTCCTCTTTCCAAAAGTAAACTCCCTCTGTGTCAACTCCAACACTTACATTTTACACACCTCTTAAAAAGTTGTAATATTTAAGGGGAATACAGAGAGAGATGTTTCAGTCCCTGTTAGAATTTCTAAATGGTTGTCTTTTCTTTCAGGTCACCATTACACCATTAAATACAGAGTTCTGAAGTGACAGCAAAATACACTGCTCAAAAAAAAACAGAACACTGAAAACACATCTGATCTCTCTCAGTGAGGAAAAAATCATGCTGGATATCTATACTGATATGGAGTGGATAATGTGTTAGGAATGAAAAAATGCAACATGATTTGATGTAAATGAAAATCATCAACCCACAGAGGGCTGAATTCACAAAAGTCAAAGTGAAAAATTATCTGGCAGGCTAGTCCATTTTGCAAAAACCCAACATGGTACTCATAAGTTTGTATGGCCCCCACATGCTTGTATGCAGGCCTGATGATGGATGGTGTTCTGGGGGATTTCCTAAAAGATCTGGACCGGGGCATCACTGAGCTCCTGGACAGTCTGAGGTGCAACCAATTAGATGGACCGAAATCTAATGTCCCAGAAGTGTTCTATTGGATTTAGGTCAGGAGAGCGTGGGGGCCAGTCAGTGGTATCAATTCCTTTTTCCTCCAGGAACTGCCTGCATGTTTTCATGAGGCTGGGCATTGTCTTGCACCTGGAGGAACCCAGGACCCCCTGCACCAGCGTAGGATCTGACAATGGGTGGAAGGATGTCATCCTGATACCTGATGGCAGTGCTGGAGCCTATAGGGATCTGTGCAGATGAGGAGGGAAAAAATGGCAATATCCTGGAAACAAACCAGAAAGCTGCTGCTTGTTAGGCAAATGTGTAAACTGCTTAACTATAGAGCCACGACTGTTACCAACTGAACACATATACAAACAGCCTGAAAGAATTATTGAAGGCATATACAACTTAAAAATAATTTTAAAAATACTTGTAAATTTTATGAAATGACAGGGTTTAGCTTAAGTTGACCAGCTGCTATCTGTCCACTTATGTTCTGTACTGTATGTATGAAGGTGTAATCATCTGCTGCTCCCTCTCTCTACTCGCACCAGCAGCAGTATCTGACACATTGAGAGGTGCACCTACACAGCTCTGCTGTACTGACTTTGCCAAAAAGAATGATGTATTGCAGGTGGATAGTGTTCAGTTAAGCCCCCTGCAGTACTGGGTCAAACAGCTTTCCTGAT
This sequence comes from Archocentrus centrarchus, assembly GCF_007364275.1. Classification (NCBI taxonomy): domain Eukaryota; kingdom Metazoa; phylum Chordata; class Actinopteri; order Cichliformes; family Cichlidae; genus Archocentrus; species Archocentrus centrarchus. The sequence goes on from NC_044349.1 coordinate 2,145,330, forward strand.
GGAAAGCCTAATTTGCATTCTGTGCAGCTCTGTAAACAAGTGATGATTCATTTTTCACAAGCAGGTGTCGTCTCGCCTCACTTCAACAACACAATAAAATTTAGAATATTAGTTGATATTCTTTCACTTTGCTGATTCGAGTTCCAAAATACTTAAAAACAATATTGGTCTGCCCTAAAATTTACAGTTTAATTTCTATTCAGAGGAAGTTGGAGCTGTGTTGAGCCCAAGTTAATTCAATTCAATTTTATTTATATAGCGCCAAATCACAACAGTCGCCTCAAAGCACTTTATAGTGTAAGGTACATATTTAAAGAGAAACCCCATTAAAACGACCCCCTATGAGCAGCACTTGGTGACAGTGGGAAGGAAAAACTCCCTTTTAACAGGAAGAAACCTCCAGCAGAACCAGGCTCAGGGAGGGGGGGTCATTTGCTGTGACCGGGTGGGGGTGAGAGAGAGAGACAGGACAAAAGACAGACTGTGGAAGAGAGCCAGAGATTAATAATAACTAGTTATTAAATGCAGAGTGGGGTATAAACAGAGTAAAAGGAGGTGAGGGAAACAGAAATCCTCAGTGCATCATAGGAACCAATCAGCAGCCTCGGCCTATTAGCACAAAGACTGAAACCAAAGATAACAATTGTCACTCAAAAAGGGAAAACATAACATTTTTAAGTAAAAGCAAAATCTGAGTGTACATCCAGGTCTTGGTCATCTTTAAATGTAGTTTAATAGCAAATCAAAAAAAAAATATCTGCTTTAAGCTTGTTTTACTTAGTCATTGGGGACATAAAGGGACTTTCACAGTAGAGCTCCACTCTCATCACTGGGACAACGGCTCTACTATTTTGCAAACTAAATTTACATTAGCATAGCAGATTTACATCATAGTCCACTTTTTTCATCAACCTTATTCAAATATCTGTCCCCAAAACACGAGGTGACAGCAAAGGGTGACATATCATCATCAGTACTAATTACCACCCTGTAAGAGAGTAATTGGTAGCAATGAATGTGCAACAGCTAATTTACATATTCATAATAAATGTTACACTACATAAACACAGCCGTGAACAAACAAGAGTGAACTGAGCAACCTCTGTGGCTCCCTAACACGCTGTCATTATTGCTATTTTTTAGTAGCTATGGCTATTAAAACAATATTTCAGTGAAAGAGCACAGGGCATTGAATCATCTTACTGTATTAATTTTACAGGCCTGTCAGTTATGTGCCTGCTATTCATGTATATGAAGACAGAAAGATTTCAGCTTTAAGGTTAAAAATGTCCACCTAAATAAAACAAACAAAAATGGTGGAAACTTTTTAAGTTGCAGCAACACTTTCAGCTTTGTTGGTTGTAGACAAGCACGCATGTTTTGTCCCTGGTTATCATTCAGGCAGAAAGCCCTCAAATTAAATTAATTATTTTCCCCACTCCTGTTTTCTTTTTGTAAAAGCTGACTGAGTCAAGGTCATTCATTATGAAAAAGTAAAAGCTGTCTAATGAACAGCGGCAATAAAACAGTGCTGGTTCAAAATTACGTAATCTATCACATCCTTTTACACATGCAAAAAGTAGGTGATAGAAACGCATACTGATCTGCAGAAATTATACAAACTCATTTAAAACTTGCTGCATTTTAATGATGTGTGCAAATAGAATAGAATTTTATAGCAGGCACAATTTATATGAAGTCCATGAAATGACTTGAACGGATGCCAGAATGCAAATTTGCCTAAATTGAGGCTATGGATTATGAAAGCACGCAACTTTAGAAATGTTTATCTTTAAGATGTTTACATTATTTTGAAGCTTCTTTTTTTTATTTTTTTTTGCAGAGTCTAAGAATTAAAATATGGAGATAGAAACAAACATAACATGGCCCCTTAAGGAAAATTACAAAAGTCTGCCATGCAAAGCACAAAGTGGCTAATTTGAAGAGTCTAAATTTCAAGCATGCTTTGCTTTGTAGGTACAACAAAACATTTGTTAATGTATACATGTTTGTTAAGGTCTACATTTTTATATATAAAGCCATATAACCAGCAACATGAACAAGCCAGCCTCTCAGCCTATCAAGTGTAACTGTAAACTAAAAAGGCTCTTGGGCTTACAGCTAATTCTACCCAGACCACATCTGCACAGTACTGCCAAACAGTAAGGTGCATGGGGGACTATTTTGACACTCCCATCTGACTCAAGCCTAATGGGGCGGCAGGGTCATGCTGTTTAATGGCAGTTAGCTAGCTGAGTGACAGCACAGCACCAGGCCAGGAGCTCAGCTGTCACGGATCACAGGTGTGCTGCTGAGTTATGTATCACTGTAGGATGTGATAAGGTCGACAAGAGAATAGGTAGGAAGGAGAAACTGATGGGAAAAAGAGAGAAAGAGAGCATGTTGATGAAAGAGTGCTGGAAGAGCCCAACCTGCACTTGGCTTGGGGTGACATCCATAAGGTGCACAGAACAATCCTAAAGAAAGAAATGTGTTGAAAGATAAGATTATGTAATGTTTGTTTGATGCAATGATGACAACGTAATAGTACTGACACACACAAACACAATTCACTGAGTAATTCTTTCTGGAAACTGATGGAACCAAGAGAAAGAGACTCAAAATTAAGGATTCCGTCGAAGGTATTTTACTGTCAAAGTCTGCACGCTGCTGGTACAACCTGCATGTCCTGCCCTTGTGTGCAATTTAAGTTAAATGTCAGTGACAATTAAAATGCAGGGCTAACCTTTTGTGAGGGAGATTAGTGCATTTCTATGTGGTAGCTCTCATACATGGTGACAGAACGAGTTCTTGACAATTCTGGTAAGAAAAAATAGCTCTCTTGTCCAATCCAGAATCCGGTACATAACGCTCACTCAAGCATGGCTTCTTCAACAATTCAACTATTGCACTGAGTTCTGCACCTCCTCTTGGTTCTGTTTTCAGGCTTGATAAAATATAACCCTTGACTACAAACTTTTCAATGAAAAGGTGCTCCTGCTGGCTGCTCTACAAACGCAGTTACACATGCAGGTCTCTCCAGATGATGGAAAGCCTAATTCAGTGCTGGAAAGCCTGTAGGAAAGGTTGATATTACAGCAATGGCAATGGCTACATACTAAAGCAATACAAAAAAAAATAAGACACTTATCAAAAATAGAGTCAGAAGGAACATCTGATAATAACTGCATTAAAAAAAAAAATGTGTCAAATATGGGAAAGCATCCTTACAGAACTGGTCCAGTATCCAATCTCTTCCCACTCCCTGTTCTCCCCAGTACTATTATGTTAGGTTAGTTAACTTCATTACTGCAAATTACAAAATGTTCATAAATGCGGATTTCTTCAAATACTGAAGTGATCATAAATTTCTGTGCTGATTTTTGTAACTACAAATCTGTCTTGTTTTGTAGCCCCTTTGAGTTGGAGTAATGTTCTGAAACGCAGGGAAACTCTCGCCTCAAGCAAAGAAAATATCATTTCACACCCAGCTGCAGAAAGTGGTCCTGTGCAAAACTCTTAGGTCCATTAATCAAGGCCCTTTGGGGGTTTCAAAGGTCCAGGTTAAGTCTTATAGGTGACGGGGTTTTTGCTGCAACTGCAGCCAGATTGTATTTTAGAACTCCTGAAAGAATTACAAATCCCACAGCAGTCAAATTTTTAAAGGACACCACAAAATGTATTTCATTTTTAATTCATCTTATTGGTTCTTCTGGGCAGTGATTTTACTCACTTTCCAAACAAGTAGATGGTCTTTTATCGCCCATATTCATGCAAGTATCTGGTTGACAGTATAGCGAATAAACTTCACTACTGTTTGTGTTGATGTTCTGGATGATGATGATTGAACGAATAAATTACAGTTGTTGTTGAAAATACAAGGAAGTCAGGAACCCTTTACAATTACAAGGAATCAGTCACATTCTGTTCATATTAGAAAGGTCATTCAGCTAATTATAGTGATCGTATTTCTGTGGTTGCTGGTGTTGTCATGGAACATCGTATTAGTGCAATTCATGAAGCTCAGACCGAAAGCACATTGGTGTGGTATTGTCTTTTGCTGGATATGCACTTTTAGGGAGCACCAGCTTTAGCACTGGTTGGACAATAGATCACTAATCATGTGCCAGCTCATTGGCTCCTCTTCACCTCATATTCAGACCCTGTGAACCAACTAAATAACGGGCTAGCACTGGCTAGTTCAAACTCAGCAGTCCCAACCGCTACCGTCTCCAGCTGCTGGAAACAAAATTATCAACAGGCCCAAAAAAAAACATCTTAACAAGCCATCACCATTATTCCTCTCCAAATTGATCTGTACTGTGCAGCTAGCATATTTATGCAATTCAGTCACATCAGAAATCTTGAAAAACTTCCTTTTTCAGATGTGGGTTGTACTGTATGCCCAAATGTCTGTAAGATGCAGACCCAAACAGCCATGGGCCTGCTCTCCTGTGCTCCCACCATTCAAGGACTGGCCTTAGGGGTTCAATAAACTCTGTGTTGGTGTTGGTTCCTGGCAATCCAATACCCAGTTGCCAAAACTGCATTTAGGGGCATGGAACAGCAATAGATACCCCTCTGTGGGTAATGCTTTGTAAGTATGGGGCATCTGGTGCATTATTGTGAAATTTTAGTAATAAGTCTGACTCACTCCTAGTGGAGGCTGGTCTGGCTGGTCTCTGTCAGTGATTCTGCTCATAACATTTATGGAACGTCTAGGGATTGCAGAGAGCAGAGAGTTTCTGGTTCGGTCACCTCTTTACTTTTTTTGGATGGTGTGGTCCATGATTACAGATACAAGAGGTGGAAATGAGCTTCCTTCATAGGCTGTCTGGACTCAGTCTTAAAGATAAGGTGAGGAGATTGGCCATTTGGGAGGAGCTCAGAGTAGAGATGCTACTCCTTGACACTGAAAGAAGCCAGACAGGGTGATTTGAGTATCTGACTAGGATTGTCCTAGATGCCTCCTGGATGAGGTGCTTTGGGCACGCCCTACCAGTCACTAAGTATTTCATCGTCACTCCAATGCATTCCTCAGGCATTCCTCCTCCAGATGAGAAGGCAGAACTGAATGCTGAATGCTGCTGACATGGTCAGTTGTGGAGCTCACATCAAGAAAAATGCAAGATGACGACAACATGTGGCAGGAGGCAGGAATCAGAAATGTCTGACGGCTTTTCCTCACTTTTAGGCCTGAATATATGTCCTTTTCACCACTTTAACAAAGATACCTGATAAATTCACCATCATTATTAGTTAAATGTGAAATAGATTTCAGCAGGACCAAGCATAAAACACATTAAAACATAAATAAATAAAATAATGTCAGGAGATATACACCTCTGTTCCAGTATCAGTCATTTATCGGGACTATTACATACTCAAGTATTGTTTGGTCTGTTTATGCTGTGGGCAAACTCACTGAGAAACATAAAATAGGGGTGGCAGATGTATATAAAAATAAACTGATAAATATGGTGGATTTGCTAAGTTAGACATTATTGTTATGAAATGCAAATCAAATTTATAAAGCACTGGTGATGCTACTAATGGGTCATTTTATCTGACATATTGAAGAAGTTTATATACTTGTATATGCTGCTGCCTATCTTGGTCAGGACTCCCTTGAAAAAGGCGTTCTTAATCTCAGTGGGACTTTCCTGGTTAATAAAAGAAAGAAAGAAATAGTAAGAACCTTCAGGGACCTGAGATGTAGCTGTGTGCCAAGTTTGGCTGATCAACTTCTGATTGTGTAGAAGGAGTTCCTGAGTTTGTGCATTAAAGTGAGACTCTTCATGAGTCTTCATGCACTTGAAATTTAAATAGGATAATCAATTAATGCATTTAGTGATGCTACCAGCTAATGTGCTCTGAAAGGAGCCTCTAGCATTAACAGTGTACTTGCCACTGTGCTAAATTTACTGTAACTGCATCACTTTCCTTTGTTTTGAAACAGTGTTGCCTTGAGTAATAACTGGTGGAGACCGCTCCCACTTACACTTGATGGAAGAGCTGCATAGGTAGCTCAATAGGTAGCTGAAACTCTATATCTACTTTATACAAAGACTTCAGATACAAAAGCCACTAAATGCTACCTCCAAGAAAAATGAGAGAACAATGTTTGCTGGCAGAAGCCTCTAAGCAGCGCGTCCCTTCATCGGCAAAAAAACACCGAATCCGAGGACATGAATTAGATCATCTTGCTGAGGTGCAACATTTTAACCTGTTTATTAATATTAACCTGTGGTGATTTCACATTAGGTAAACGGAAACACTGCCAAACACGTAATTCTGCCCATTCTAAGGCCAAAGATGCTTTTTACAGTGGACTTGTGTAGCATGAGTACACAACAGTACTATCCTGAGTACAGTGTATGATGTAGTTACTGTGTAATGTCTTTTAACTTACAGTATTGAAAACATTTCATTTAGTTACTAATAACATTTTCACTGCTATTAAAATTATTGAACCTGAATGTTGAACCTGGTTAAAAAAAAAAAAAAAAAATCGTATTCTCATCTTTATACCTCCGTCTGTCGCTGTATAGAAAATAGAAAAAATATTCCAGGTGAAACTAGAGACCAAAATGTCCATGCTTTTTATTCCATAGCACAGACAACTATAAATCTGACATAGTGGGCAATGAAACACATTAGCAAATGGGGCTAGCAACAGCAATGATAAGAAACATAGAATGGAGCAGCGTACAGCAGTGGGTCAGTCTCAGGACACCCTCTGGGAGCAGACACACAAAATCATGTAACACTTTGTCAAGTCTATAATTAAATCAGTCCAGATGCTAAATAAAAATGGAAATATCCTTTAAGCTCATTTGTAGGAACTGGCATGCTTTTGTAGTTTGGTTGTTCAGTCAATTTAGGAACCCTTTATGTAAAATTTCTGACTTTAATAAATTCAGAGATTATATAAAAACAAGCATCAACTCCAGTGCAAACACCATGTAAATGTATAACCTTATATGTAGTCTGTCTGCAGTATAGGATGAAGTATACTTTAAAGTCAGATAACAGCCCATGATTGCTTGTGTGTAGCCTAAGTGGTGCACTGGAGCAAGTAATAGGAGGCAGTGATTGGAGAAATGGATGACTCCTCAAAAGTCACCTTGAGTGAACAGAACTCATCATTCATATGCCAAACACAAACACACACACACACACACATACACACACGCACGGATGCATATACACACACTTGCAGCTGAGTGCAACTGACCAAGGTCTTTGTCAAAACAGAGGACAGAGAGCATGCTGTACTGTACTGACATTCATCAACTCTGTCTTTTACTGTACCAAATCTTCCTTCATCAGCTGTGTAGCACTTCTTTGTGCTGCACATTCAGCCCTGTGCTTAATGGGATTTATATGCAATTCTCAGTTCCAGGACAGCCTGTTTTGGCATAGAAAAGCCTGCGACCTCTTGTCTAAGACTTTAAATCAGGGAAAGTATACACAGTTGGCAGAAAGTTTTCACCAGACTCTTTGCAGTCCCGTGAAAATCTAAGTACACCCCAAGGTTCGACAGATTGTACAACACCCTAAGTGGCATTAACTTGTAATAATCATTTTCTGTATGACTTTATCAGTCTTCCACACTGCTGTGGAGGAATTTTGGACCAGTCATGTTTACAACTTCACTTCAGTTCATTGATGTTTGCAGGCATTCGTTTATGCGCAGCTTTCTTAAGGTCCCGCCACACCATTTCATCTGGGTTGAGGTTTGGACTTTGGGCAACTGCAACACCCAGATTATTTTCTTTTGTAGCCATTCTGCTGAAGATTTGTTAGAGTGCTTGGGATCGTTTTCCTGCTGCATCACCCAATTTCAGTGAAGTTTTAGCTGTCGGACAGATGGCCTCATATTGGCCTCAGAATACTTTGGTACACAGAGAAGAAGTTCGTGGTTGACTCAGTGACTGCAAAGGTACCCAGCTCCTGTGGTTAGAAAACAAGAGAGCTCCACCAGCCTTCCTACTGATAGACCCGCTCTACCTCTTGAGCCACAGCCACACCCACTGGGTTTGTCACTTGGTTGAATGTTCTGTGGGGGTTCTTTTGTGCGATGGAAGAAATCCTGTGATTATCAGTCACTGTTGTTTCTGTGAACATCCAGGTGGTTTTGTGTTTGTAATTTCACCTGTAATTGTTTTTCTCCTGAAGCCATGAAAACTATTGATTTTGAAACTCCTAATTGTTTTTCTATAATGTATTTAATTGTTTTTATAGGCTAATGATGGCCAATTTCATTTGAGATAATTGGAGGTGATCATCTCTCTCTAGGCCTATCATCCAAAGGTTACTCTTTTTTTCTATTTTTGTTTATATACATAAACTGGTTCACTTGTTTCTCATCTACCATCTGTAATTTAAGATGTTTTTCATATTTTAAACTATAATTGCAAATATAAGTGCACTGTTGGAGTGCATGGGTTCAAACTACATCCCCCATGAGCTCTATTAAAAGATTATGCTTTCCCAAGGTCATTTTTGTCTTTGTCAACAACAATTAACTACAGGAGGTAATGAATATGCCATTTTAGTAAGACCTCAGTCCCTGCATGTTTTCAGGCTAGAATTTGGACATTTACTACAAGCCAACAAAACTCCAGCCTGAACCCCAACTGAAGTGCCTTCAATGTTAGTATTTAAACCCTCAGGGTATTGTATAGGTACTCAGTAACGGTTAAAATGTGGACACACGCACCCACTCATATGAATGGTGGTTTTTAATTATTTAAAAATTGTCTGCATTGTAGATTAATACTAAAGTCATCCAGACTATGAAGGAACTTTAAAAGTATCCTCAAGTTCACCTGCAAAGACCATCAAACGTTATGATGAAACTGGTTCTCATCAGGACCGCCCCAGGAAAGGAAGACCAAGAGTTTGGTCTGATGAGTCCAAATATGAGATTTTTGGTTCCAAACACCATGTCTTTGTAAGAAGCAGAAAAGGTGAATGAGTGGTTCCTACATGTGTAGTTCCCAGTGTGAAGTATGGAGGAGGAAGTGTGATGGTATGGGGGTGCTTTGCTGGTGACACTGTTGGAGATTTATTCAAAATCCAAGGCACACTTAACCAGCACGGCTACCACAGCATCCTGCAGCGACGTGCCATCCCATCTGGTTTGTGCTTAGTGGGACCATCATGTGTTTTTCAACAGGACAATGACCCCAAACACACCTCCAAGCTCTGGAAGGGCTATTTGACCAAGAAAGAGGGTGATGGAGTGCTGCATCAGATGACCTGGCCTCCACAATCACCTGATCTAAACCCAACTGAGCTGGTTTGGGATGAGTTGGACCACAGAGTGAAGGCAAAGCAGCCAACAAGTGCTCAGCACCTCTGGGAACTCCTTCAAGACTGTTGGAAAACCATTTCAGGTGATGACCTCTTGAAGCCGACTGAGAGAATGCCAAGAGTGCAAAGGTGTGATCAAAACTAAAGGTGCCGACTTTGAAGAATCTAAAATCTAGGGTTAGGGTTAGGGTTAGCCCCCCCCCCACAGTCTGCTGCTATAATACAGCTGATGAAACTCTGGTTTGTTAGAAAACAATGAGTTCAAGCTGAAAGCACCTACTTTTAAAAGTTTTGCATGCAAGCAGATAACAAATGAAAAATAGCCACATTGCTTGTTACTAAATTGTGAGCATCCTCCATATGTTCACTCTGAAGCCATAACAACTTTCCCCGTCAACACATCCTCAGCTCGGCTACGTCAATAATGCAGCAACAACACTGGTTTGCTTCTATTCAGCAGCAGACTTTACTTGTTGTTATTCATCCTCATTTCCAAAGGGAAGGTCTGCCACAGATAGCACAACAGGTGTCCTACTCAGACACACGCGTGCGTGCACGCACCCACACACACACACACACACACACACACACACACAGTCTGAGAAACATGATGGCTGCGGTCCACCGATCCCTCAGTGAGCGACATGCATCATTAACAGCTTTTAAATGCAGAGGCGTCCTGCCTTCAGGATCTTCTAACAGGCTGTCCCCCACCACCACCACCACCACCACTACTACAACCCCCCCACCACCACTACACACACTCTTTAAAGTGTTACTAAAGAGGCTTAACAGCCCATTCCAAAAAGCCTGCATGGGGCATTTGTACCCCATAAAATCCCTACAAGCTACAAATGGCACTTCACTGAGGAGCACACACTGATTGCAGTACTGCGATGGTTAAAGACAGCAGCAGGTGAGTAAAAGCGTTTTCTCTACAGTGCCCTTTTTTTCCAATAATTGTGCAAAGATCTGTGAGCACTGATAGGAGAGGCTAAAAGTATAGTCTTGTAAGAACTTATAAACGCGTCCATATATACATACTTTAGACAAGTGCTCAGGATATGACTGTGTCACGACATGAAATCTGAAGCAGCTATACTGTCCAGGTTGTTTCCTTTGAGGCAACCTCAATAGCAGGCTAAAAGAAGGTAATCCTGAATGAAAAAAGCCATTTTTTATGATGATTTTACACATCAGAACATGCATTTGGCTGGTTCAGCAAGGATGACGTACCGCACGCTGATGGATCCTTGTAACACGTCACTGAAACATCAGACGATACGTATATGCCGTCTTATATCTGACAAATCAGCTTTTAAGAAGTGCCGGCGTTTGATGTCAATATAATGCGGCTGCTTTTAGCATGCTGAGGATGTGCAGTTGAGACCGAAATCTGTAGTAGGTATTGCGGGACACATAAGTTTCTATATATAGAAATGTACACACCATTGTACCTCAGCTGCATGTGTCTAAAAATCAGATTACTGTGTCATGAAGCTTACGTGAAAGCCCCGTACCTGCACGGGAATCCAGTCCATGAGATTAAACATGCCCTGAAGCGATTAAAGGGAAGGAATAAAACGATAAACCAGGAGAATACTATGGGGAAACAATCTAAAATGGCTTCACATTTCACATCAGTGGATTACACAGCAAATGAATGGATGCCATAGAAATAATTTTTTTAGTAGTTTGAATGTAAATGGCGTGGACTGTTTGCAGTTATGAAATTTTATAATATTTGATAAATTCAGCGATGGAAACCGGACGCTGTGCTTATTTTGACAGAATATTTGCCATTCTTCGTCGCATTCAGCGAAACATTTTTTGCATTACTTGTTTCGGAACTTAATGGAAACGCTGTAATTTTGTTAATTATTTCACAGAAATAATGATCATAGACCTTGTTATTGCCAGTACGAACATATAATAATACATACGGTTCGGTGTAGGAATAAAATCTTACAACAAATACAAAAAAAGCCATCATAACGCGGTGAAAATAAAATGCAGAAATATCAAAATTCCAAAACCCTAAAAAGCAAATGACAATTTTCGGTAAAATTAAAAGAAAAAAATATTCTCAGCAAACGCACGCGATCAAAAAGGTGTAGTGTATCTTTAATTCCTCGCCTTTGTGGTGGCGGCAGCAATAGCGAGGGCATCCCAGGCGAACCACAAAGCCAAGGGTTAAAGACGATACCATGCTGACTCTCCCTAAACGACATGCCACGCCATTTTACCAGCGCTTTATTTTCCCGGTCATAGCAAACCAGCCCCAACTTCCTGCTCGCTCGCATGCTATTCAAGGACAAGGATGAGAGAAGCAGGGCTGGGAAAAAAAAAATGAGGAATCAGTGTTTCAGCAACATTAAGGGAAGGTCATTGTCTGCAAGCTTACCCTGGGAGAGAAGCAGAGGGCCTGAGCCTGCCAGAATTTATCGTCGGCGACCGGGAGCTGGACCTGCAAGAGACCAGAACAACAAAGACAGTTTGTGACAAAGCTGAGGCGCCGCAGTCCGAGAGGAGTGAAATCAAATGTGACATTTTTCATTTATTTGTAAATGCCTCTTTGGCGGCACACTCACTCGAAACGACAGTTGGGCTCTTACCAAGTTAAGGGGAGCTGATGGTAGAATAGAGGGATCCTGACAGAGGTTGTAATGAGATGCCGCATTAGGGCCGCTCTCTCATCCACTCTCCCCTCTCTCGCCCAGGAGCACGCCCTTCACTTCCAATCTACCACCCCAACCATTTGGAAACGGTTAACCCTATGAAAAACTACACTAACCCTCTTTGGTGCTCTGATAAAACATTCTTTGTGGCTTTAGTTTATCTTTGATGCTGCTAACGCTTTTGTGAGGAGGATTTCAAAGCGTTTATAGCTACGGGAAGTTGGGGAAAATGATTCACAATATGCATCGCCTTACCTCACCAAAACACAGAGAGTGGCTGTAAAACAATGAAGTACGGGTAGTCAAGAATTGTACTTAAGGGGATCATTGAGATTCCCTCTAATATTGTCGGAGCTTTACCTTACAATATAAAACCCATTGCTGTGACTGTTGCTGTAAACTGACTCTATATAAGCCAAAACCAAATATATTTGAAGCACATATGAAAAGAAAGAAGATTTTTTGTTTTTATTTTTCTCAGCTCCCCTTTTTGATCATTGGTTACTTTGTATCTTTTCAACTTGTAGGTAGAAATTCTTTATAAAACAAGTTGATCCAGTTCTACCTACAGTATAAACTGTAATATCCTGCTTAAACACTGGTACATTAAATATCTAAAAGTATAACCCAGTAGTCTAATAATATTCCCTGCTCTTAATTAAGTCTACTTATATGTAACATAATTCTTAATATTGTTTTTTATTTTGATTCTTGTGTTTTAGTGCTAAAGTAAAAGATCTGAGATTTTCTTTCAGCACCTCAGAATGAAATATTTTAATACCATATATGATTGGACAGCTATTAAATCCAGTGATTGAGTCATAATTTTCCTTCCACAAACTGGGTCAAGCTGAAACGAGGTCTCAATGGAAGGGCTTGCAAAGAAAATGAACTATTACCCTCTACAAGTATGTGCAGTGCCCTCTAAACTGTCCTTACAGATTGAGAGAGAGTGTGCCATGTAGTGGGCAGCATGCGAGGAATGACTTATGTACTTCATTAAGCTCAAGTAATTTCCCACCCAGATATCACGTCGCCTTCAGGCCTTTCAGTCCATCCATCCCAGCAGCTATCAGCTAAATTTAGCTCTCCGAAGCCCAATGCAGCACTGCATCATAACAATGTAGGTAAAGTCTGGCTCAGACCAGGTTCTTTAAGGTATCAAAGACACTTGAGTATATTTGTTACTGTTGTGGACAATATCTGTAGGTTTTTGGTGGCAGCTAATCCATCAGTCCTACTTTTTAACTAATTCCTTAATAATTCAACTGCAGTAATTAGATTTATTATCAGCGTGAGACCAAACCTCAGCAGCATTGTCCAAACTAGGACATATAATATTTAAATTTAAATGATATTACGCCTTCATTGAACAATAAAAAGTTAATTTAACATTTTGATTGGGTAAAGGTGCTCTTAGTGTAGTTGTTTGTGCTGGGACACAGCCCAGGTACCCACTGCATCCATAGTGTTAGGCCTTTGCTAATCTAATTTTAAAAAGGTAAATAAAACAAACTGTAAAGACAGCAGAACAAACAAAACACCACAATAAACCATAACTTGACAAATATTTTTTGCTAATGTTGTAAGTTTTGCTTCCTAAAATGCTCCCTGTGAATTTTATACTATATAGTGTTGATGTTACCAAGATAAAAACCTTACAGCTTCAGTGGGCAGACCCCTTCTTAGAGCGCTTTTTGTCACCATTAACAGGCATTGGCAACATTTCTTTTCTTTTTACTTTTCTCATTAACCTTTGTGAGAAAATGAAGGATCTGATGAAAAAAAATAAAAATCAGACACTAAAATACTGACATGATGGTATGACACAGTTTCTGTAGATTTGTTGGCTGCAGATCCGGGATGCAAATCTCCCATTCTGCCACATCCCCAAGGGGCTCTGTTGGATTACGATCTGGTGACTATATGGTGAGCTCGTTGTCATATTCAAGATACCAATTTGAAATGATTTGCTCTGTATGACACGGCAGGGTAATGTACAGGATTACTGGGAAAGCAGCAGTAGATCAGCAGTTTCTGAAAAGCCCACGAGGAACCATCAACCACATTCAAAGTCACTTAAATCCCCCTCTTTCTGATCCTTGGTTTGAACCTCAGCAGGTCCTATTGACCACGTCTACACACCTAAATACACTGAGTTGCTGCCGTGTGACTTGTTGCTTAGATATTTGTGTTAAAGAGCAGCTGAAGAGATGTGCTTAATAAAGGGATCTGTGAGTGTATGTAAATTATATCATCAAACTCTAGGTACAAAAGTATCAGCTGAGTGCCTTTCCAGTTGTTCATAACTGAGTCTCAGAATGAGAACCAAAGGACTGTCAGCCTGTAAATAGATTTATTGAAGTACTGTAGTACACAAAGAGAAATACTTTAGATAGTTTGATTCTAATGCTGTGGTCTATTAAATATGTTAAATGGAGGAAAATCAAATCAATACAACTAAAGCTGTAAAGGTCATTAATAAACAGTTAAGATGGACTTTACTCATCTAAAGTTGACACTAACTTTTAATCGGTCGTGTATTGTAGGCTTGTGTCCCCTTCCAATATGTTCTATTTGTGATTTGTTAAAAAAAACAGAATGTAGTTGAACTGCTCTTGAAGGCATAAATTGTTCACTTAAACCAATTAGTCCCAATAAAAACATGGTACAAGTGTCAGAACTGCTAACTGACTGCAGAATTTACATTACAACCCTACAAAGTAGCTGTCAATCAGGACTTCAGCACTTCCAGGCAACATGCCAGTTAGGCCATAAACACATTTGAACTTACATCTACGTCAACATCCAAAATAAGCCTTTATAATAACCTGGCATACGTGGTAACTAAAAAAGAATTGCAGATGCTTGTGTCACAGAGGTCAAATAAAAATAGCCTTGAAATAGGCTGTTACCATGTTCCTCACAGTGGGTGATAATACGTGGTTATTTTTATGAGCATTTTGACATCCTGACTTTCAGTTTAATGCTTTGACAGTTTGAGTAAGTGGGCGAAAGAAGAAATGCACACAATGTGCTTCTGACATATTTGGACATACTGGATTTGTAATGTGGACATTACAGGAGCTAGACTAAGAAAAAAGTGCTTTACAAAATACAGTATAAGGCTTGGTCACATCATACACTCAGTTCATAACAATGTGCTTCAGTCTGCATCAGCATACTCAAAAGTAGGTAGTGATGATTCAGACGCTTTTCCTTCATAGTTCAAAAACACCGAATCACCAAGATAACACACAGGTCCTGTGGTCCACAATTTTCCAAAGTTTAAGTAAAGTAACTTTCATTTTAGGGTCATTTTCATTTTTTTTGTGTAAAAGCTTTATTTCTTATAATGAGAAAATGTTATTTTTCAGATGGGTGATGATAGGGGAAATGAGTGATCGGACTGATGGAGGCAAAAGTCATATTTTCACGTATCCAGATCATATCCTGATCAAATGTTACATATCTATAGACACTAGTAATATTCTTCTTAGTGCAACAAAAGACGATTGTGTGTCTTTCTGCAGCTCAGATATGGCCAGAAATATGCATTAAATGGTGTTTTCCATGTTAAATTCAAGTATCCTGCAAATCCAGAATCAGATCCAGATTGTGTTCAGTTTGGCACCGGTTCTTGGTCCTCCACAGCTGGGTATCAAATATCAGATGAATCCAGTAGGTTTTGAGGGAGATTTTTCTTGGGTATAATAGAATAGAATACCTTTATTGTTATTATCCAGGATGTACAATGAGATAACCGGCCTTTTTTGACTACTGTTAACTTTAAAAACTGTTCAACTTGTTTGGTATAATTTTTTTTTCAGCACAACCTCACATGTGACTATATAGTTTTTCATTTTGACATACTGCATTAAAGATTCCACAAAAAAACATCAAATCTGAGTAGAAAAGAGTTTGATTTTTCTTTTACAGTGAAAACCACAAATATGTTTAATTACCTGTTTTTATAACTTAAAATCCAAATATGTTGTAATTTTCAAAAACTTAGGAACAAATTTAGCAAACAAACTTATACAACTATTTACATTCAAATGCAGGTAATGCCTTTGCACAACTATTTACAGAACAATCAGGTGTCACAATGAGATGCCACACAAATTATTTGTGCCAAAAACAGCTCCTGTCTCCCACAGACAGAGGGCGCCATCACAGGCCTGACACTTCCAGGTGTGTCCCTCCTCCTGTTGTACACCTGGAAACAGCGTTTACATTGAATCTGCCTTTGGTGGCTTTTTGGCAGCATCTGCCTCGTCCATGACTACACAACACACTAAACTACACACTAACTACACACACTGAACAAGCTAAAATGTCTCAAAGTTCAAAACTCACAATCAATATCGCTGTCGGTCTTTTTCCTGTCACTCTCACAACTTTCACCTGTTCCTCAGCTGCCGAATGTCACATGTTGCCCTATAATTTTTTTGATTGGTTGATGCCGTGCATTTTTCCACCAATAGGAAAGGAGATGCCAGGATTTTATTTAATTTTTTTCTTTTTTTGGGGGGGCAAAGATCCAGTTTTTACCATTTCTTCCTGCACCACATGAGGACAATATACAGAAAAAAGCATGGCATAAATTAATGATCATAATTCTGATTTTACTTGGTCTGTCAATACAATTTAAAAACTGGTACGTAGTTTGAAGTCCGCACTTTTGACAAGTTAAAACAGAGACTCGTCGAGGCTGCGCCCTGCTACTAGTCATTTTTAATCAAGCATATCATTTGGACAGGACCCAAAACATTTAATCAGGTGATCGAGGGGTCACTGGCCATCTTTTGTGCAAATTTGATATGAATCAAACGCGTAGTTTTGCTGCATTTTTGTTAAACATACCAAAAACAATGTAAAAACAATGCGTTATCTTTGAAAGTAATGCAGCATCTACAACTGACCTCTCTGCATTCAGCATTTAATTGACCATGCACACTGTTCTATTATATATTCATGCACATATGTGGATACATCTTGATTTGAAGTATACATTATAAAATGAATGCTAATCATTATTATTGCTACCAACACTAGACTCACTTGATCATTTCTGTTGTTCATGTCACAATCATGTTAAGTGCCACTCAGGAGGAGGCAGAAACTGAAGTGTTAATACTTTGTTTACTACCTGAATCGAGCAAAGACTGCATGTGCCCTCTTCCGCAGTACATGCAAAGCTGATATCTATTGAAATATATCTTTTTATATATAAAAAGCTGTAACTGATTTCTAGAACCTGGATTTCACATTTTTTGTAATAATAAAATTTAGAATATGAATGGAACAATGTGTTTCCGGTTACTTCCGATGCAAAGAGTGACTTTCAGAAGCAGCATGGAGTGCAGACGCGAGCTTCACCACGCTCGCTAACCTGAATTAAAGAGGAAGCTCTTTCACATACAGCTCTGAAGCATGCACACCTGCCTTTAACTCTGCTTACATTAAGGCATAATAAAACTTTCACCTAATTATCATGCGGTTTCATCCCCATCTAGGAAAATGTAGGTTCAGTTTCCTAGTAGATGTAACTAAGGGGGAGTGACCTTGCTTGACATAATGGTAAATGGACCATCAATAATGTTTTTGTGGGTATGTAAGATGAAAGGATGGGTGTTAAAAGTCCACTATTTTCACATTCCTCTATGTCATTGATGCCTGACAGGCTGTAATTTTCATTCTCTCAGTCCAGTGGAGCCTACTGAGCTGGAGATTATGGAGATGACGGTTTGGATTTTTAAGCACTCGCTTCATCCCATTTTAAATCTCTATAATGTCAGAGCATAAATAAAAACAGATGCCTTTTATAAAACAACCAGGCAGTGGAGCTGAATAACACTGTGCTTCAGTGAGCTCACATTTATTACTGTCGCCGTTGAGGGAACACTTCCTCTACTCAATGTCAATCTGTGTGTCGATGGAAACTTTGTTTGACTAATGGTGCTACAGAGCCCGCACTGAAAATCTTGAGTAGAACATTAATTTACTAATTTTCCTGTCAGTGTCAATTTTGTCATTCATTCTGTCAATAACTCCGTGTTGTTCATGTTCAAAGACCATTCGGGCTTTACCGGTGTTAACCAATTATTGGCAAGAGAACAAGTGCTCAATGGCACAAAAAAAAAAAAGCTCTAATTAAAAGTGGAAAATCAGTTAATCACTAGTGGTGACTCATACTGTTGCTTTGTGGAAATGGGGGATGTTGGTGACAGCGACCTGCTCCATTAGCGTGATAGAGGGAACAGGGTCAAACTGAGAAAATGTGTCAGTAATCACCCTTGTATTAAATGAAGCAGAGGGTTTGAATCATTCCCTTGTCTCTTTGGATGAGGATCTCTCCAACTCAGAGTTTTCACTGACCTCCTCCAGGCAAGGTTAGATCATTATTGATTCACAGTTTCTGAAGGAAGCGTCTTCCAGCTTACAGACCCTGAACTTAGGTCCGTCATTTTTGCTGCTAACACTTCAAGTTGATGGCCAATCACAGCAGCAGAAAAAAAAAATTGTTGGGTTTAGATTGGTGCTTTTATGTGTGGGAAGTAAGAAAGCAGAAATAGTTTACTTTCAGATATCTTTATACTCTCTTTTAACACATCTGTATTTGACGTGACCATTTTGACCATCTCTAATTTCTACTTCTCACATTTTAAAAACAGGCTTGTTATTTTAGTTTTAATGCATCTGAGACGAGTTACTGAGTATTTTACATCATTATAAGCTTTCCCAGCATATAGAGGGATGGAGGGTACTATAACAAATCCAACAAAAGACAATCCTATACGTGTATCCATCATCTGTACTTTTTGGTGCTTTGAGATGAAAGAGGCAAAAAGCAGATATATAAAAGCACAAAGTAGAGACAGCCTGTGATGGTGAAAAATACAGGCAGTAACATACCAGAAAATGAAGATACTGAGTTGGCTTTGCACAGAAGTAATGGCTGGAAATATCCTTCAAAGAGCTGCTTTTTACTACCTCTCAAAAAAATAATTTAAAACACATCAGATCTCAATCGAAAAAAAAAAAAATCGTGATGATATCTATATTGATACAGACGGTTAATGTGCAAAAGGAACAAAAGGATGCCATAGTATTTGATGGAAATGAAAATGATCAAACTACAGAGGGCTTAATTCAGAAACAACCCAAAAATTAAAGTGAAAACATGATGTGGCAGGCTAGTCTGACAATGATGCTCCTAATGAGATGCTGTCCTGGAGGATCTCCTCCCAGATCTGGACCAGGGCATCACTGAGCTCCTGGACAGTCTGAGGTGCAACCTGATGGTGCTGGATGGACTGAAACATAATGTCCCAGAGGTGTTCTATTGAATTTAACTTAAGTGAGAGTGAGAGTCAATGGTCCAAGGATTTCATCCTGATATCCAATGGCATTCAGAGTGCTTTTGCCCAGCCTGTAGAGATTTGTGCATCCCTCCATGGATATGCCTCCCCAGACCATCACTGACCCACTACCAAACTGGTTACAGGCAACATAATATTCTCCAGAGCTTCTTCAGCCCCTTTCACATCTGTCACATGTGCTCAGGGCGAACCCGCTCTCATTCTGTGATAAGCACAGGGCTCCAGTGCTGGACCTGCCAGTTCTGGCATTCTATGGTAAATGCCAGTCAGGCTTTTACCATAGGCGTGCAGTGAGCACAGGACCCACTAGAGGACATCAGGCTCTCAGGCCACCCTCATGAAGTCTGTTTCTAAATTTTTGGTCAGAGACATTCATACCAATGGCTGTTCCTCCTGGCAGAGAGGAGCATATACCATCCTGCTGAGGGGTTAAGGATCTTCTACGATCCTGTTCAGCTCTCCTTGGATAACTGCCTGAAATCTCTGCCACTTAACTGACCAGATCAATATCCCAGAAGTTTGACTTAATGCTATACACTGATTAAAAACTGTTTCCTTAATTTTTTTGACCAGTGTATTATACTTTGAGTACATTTCAGAGGCTGTACTTTTTCACTTTTACTTGAGTAAAGAAAATAAATCTTTTGACATTTTGAAGAGTGGAAAGGACTCCTCGGTATACCAGAGTCAAATGTGAGGCCATCTGTCAACCAGCTAACGCTTGACTCAAAATTGCTCAAACTGGATGACGCAACAGGAAGAACAGAAGAATCCAGACTTTGAATTGGTCCAGCCCAAAGTCCAGAGCTCAACCCAACTAACATGACTCTAAGAGAGCTGTGCATAAACAAACGTCTGCAAAGCTCACTGAGAAAGCAGAGGGAACCAAAATTCCTACATAATGATGGGGGAGACAGATGGTCATACAGGAAATGATTACTTCAAGTTATTATTACTAAAGATGGCTATTGAATCATGGGGTGTACTTATTTTTTACAGGACTGTGAAAACAGTTTTCACATAATTGTGTAGCAGTGACATGCACAGAATGGCAAGCAGAACCAACCATTGTTAATCGCACACTGACAGATGATGTGCTGCATATTTCAGTGGAATTGGAGGCAAGCAGAGTTAACCATGCATTCAAGGGCAATAACCAACTGCAGCCACAAGATGGCATATTAAAGGATGGATTCAAACAGGCTAAAAGCTTCAGAACAGAACACTTTGGTACATTTTTGATTGTCTATTTTTAGATTTCACTAGACAAGAACATGTAATTCATCAGTATTTAAAATGTCAAATGTCTCAGCCACTGCTTGTTAAATGTTGTTGTTGGCTGAAAGGAAGAATGAAAAAGTACTTGAGATAGCATCTCCGGTACTAAAGGGTATGTATTTTTGTTTGTTTTTTAATTTGTAAGACAATATCATCACAAAAAGTAAATTCCTTAGCATAATCTTATTATAGGAAATGGACTGCATTTGTATTTCAAATCTCAATGGATACACAATGGATACAGTCGTTTACGGAGCTCCAGTTCTGCGGTTTTATCACTGAACAGTGCTCAGTCTCACCTACTGCAGCCTGTCTGGCAGTCAGTAATCCAAAAGACATTGGATGTGTTTACTGACATTTCTTGTTGCTTCTGTGTCAGTAGCAGTGGCTGAATAGTGTTAAATGCACTTGAGAAAAAATATTCCCACTCGCCGCTTCCATCTAGATGGGAGTTAGCTCTCTGCAGCATTTCAATGGTTGCGTAATCTACTCCCAGATTTGTTTTTCACATGCAATCTCATGTGCGCCAAGACTAGTCTCTCCAGCAGCTTTATCACGTGTGATATAAGAGCAGTTAATCAGTAGACATTTAGCTGGTGCCCTGGTGTAGTTTCTCCAGCTGGCTCCTATCCTGGTTAGCAGTCTCAGTCAAGCAAGGGGTATTAGTTGTAATGCATAAATATGTTATAAATATGTTAAAAATATTTGCACTGACTGCTTCTGTTCTCCTGCTTGTATTTGCATGGCTGGAAATCCCAAACCTAAAGGACCCCTGAGACGTAGACAATGCGTACCTGCATATGTGCACCATTGTACCTTTGCTGTTTACATCTGTGTTCCTGGTATTTAAACAGAATAACATAATCAGTCAAAGGGCCATCTGTCTCATCTAATGAGGTCATGGCTTAAATGCAGCAGATAGCTCCTTGCAGTTGTCAGTATTCATGCTTTTATTCACAATCAATGGCACTGAAACATTTCTCACTAATTGGTCCTTTGAATATTTATGCAGCTACTTAGGTGCAGAAAAGCAATCCATTCAATAATGTTCCTAAATCGACAATTCTAAGACAGCAGCCATGTTAAGGTGACTGTGTTTTATGTCCCTTCAAACCTAAATCATTAAGCAAGCTACAAAATGGAGAAGCTGAATGATTGTGTATTCTGCATCCGATAAGCCTATAATTACTGCCCACTGCTCTGTTGTATTGATGTAGTACAATAGCCCATAAATAGGATAAAGGTCAGGATTTAACAATTGGCATTGACTTGCTTTTTTACACTAATGGACATCAGTAGAGATCGAGGACTGCTTTGAATGGCAAAGCAATTTAATGATCTGTTATAAAAAAAATAAAATAATTAAATACAAAATAAGTAATGATCCGAGAAAGAGTCTAATGTAATGAGAGCTCTATGCCTATTGAACCCTTGTTATTGTGTTTCTATTAGAGAAAAACTGCAAGCAATAATCCAGTTTTACACGCAGAGGAAAAGTTTTAATCAGAGTGAGATTAACAGGCTACAAAACCACAGGACCTCCTGCAGGAGCAGCACAATAAAGAACCTATGCAGAGTTGTAAAAGACATCTTTTCTTCTCCATAATGTTTTGTTAGCCACAAAGATGACAAGTCTTTAAAAACAGTGGACTTCAGCACCATTTTAAGTACAAAGACTGTGCCATAGCAAAGAGACATAGCACCCTCTTACTGTTTTTGCTTAACCTCAGTTATTGTTTATGTTATAGAGTCTGTCTGAATTCTTCTCAAAGCTTCCTGTCGTGTTATATCAGCAGAAACAGAAACTGTACAAAGGACTAGATCAGAGGGGTGTACTACAAAGGGAAACTGAGTTAGCGACCTACACTATATCGCCAAAAGTATTCACTCACCACCCTAATCACTGAATTCAGGTGTTCCAGTCACTTCCATGGCCACAGGTTTATAAACCAAGCACCTAGGCATGCAGACTGCTTCTGCAAACATTGGTGAAAGAATGAGACTCTCTCAATTTCCTCACTACTAAATATTCCACAGTCAGCTGTTAGTGGAAGCGACTGGGAACAACAACTCAGCCATGAAGAGGAAGGCCACATAAGATGACAGAGTGGGGTCAGCGGATGCTGTCAGATAATGCACAGAGGTCACCAACTTTCTGCAGTCAGTCACTACAGAACTCCAAACTTCATGTGGCCTTCAGATCAGCTCAAGAACAGAGAGCTTCAGGGATGGGTTTCCATGGCCGAGCAGCTGCATCCAAGCCTTACATCACCAAGCTCAATGCAAAGCGTAGGATGCAGTGGTGTAAAGCAGGGTGGTACTTTTAGTACTTTTAGACTACTTTGAGTCGACTAAACGAGGAGAGAAAATTAGACTAACCGACTATTCTAAAACTAAGAAAGACTCGGATCAAGTTAAATTTTTCTAACCGTTTAATGGACAATGTCAAAAACTAAACAATGGCATTTCAAACCTTCAATAATGAATCGCATTTTAAATGCTGCCTAACTGTGTGACACCGCTCATTACGAACATATGTTAGACTCCAAACAGACAACGAAGAAGGAAAAAAAAAACTTGAAATAAACTGATGTTAAATATATGAAAACGCGTTACTGCAAACGATTTTTACACATCATTAAAATATGAGAAAATTACATTCGAATAACGAATAAACTGCGACCTAAAGTGCTGCGCATTATGAATGATGCTCCTTGTTCTACAATTCATGACGCATCTCAATGAAAGTTAAAATCTAAAGTGATAATAAAACAATACAAACGTCTATCCATTTTTTTTTTTTTACCCGGGGCGGGTCGCGGAACCGCAGCCTGAGCAGTGGAGCCCAGACCTGTCTCTCCGGCTTAGGCCTGATTCACACTTCAGCGGTGGGTCTTTGTACGACGTAACTGCCTAAGTTGTTGTTGCTGCGTTTATGTTTGTGCAGGTGCGTTGCGTGTGTTAATTACCTGAAATATCTTCAAGAAAGAACCATCCACAAACTTCATTTGCCCTTTAAATGAACCAGCAGGGCAACGTACACCTGTGCACATAACACTGTTGGAGCGGCAGACATCTTTCTGGCACACTTATTCACCTGTAAAAATTACAGCCCAACACCTGGAATATTCTAAGTCTGCCCCCTACTGGACTCATAGTTACTGCAGCATGGCCACACATCGCTGGCAACCTCGAAATATCAAATACTCTAGCAGACTCTAAATATGTAAACATTAGATAAACATCTATGATACTACATTACCTTTCAGTCGTGTCCCGGTGTTTTATAACATAAAACATAAAATGCTGGGTCTTTTTTTCCCCCCTCCTGTGGTCCTACTCTTTGCTGTGGTCAGTTCTTTTCAAAGGTGCAAACACATTTGCGCCTCTGGGTTGTTTTTTTTTTCCGCTTCTTTGTGCAAACTTGGAGGAAGCAGTCGGAAATGGAGGAAGGAAATGATGTTTCTCAGGAGGTGCGCTTCAGGTTACGTTGTAAGACCTGAAAAATAACTAACAATATTAGACCTAATAAAAAGATCAGGCCATTTTTCTATAACGATGTCAGGGCTGCAGCTCCATCTAGTGGCAGATGGCTGTGTAACATTTACACCGGGTATCAAACCCTAATTAGGCTAACCACTAGTACAGCTGGTAGTCGTCTAGTGGGCACATCCCTGATGTAAAGCACGCCACCACTGGACTCTAGAGCAGTGGAGACGTTGTCTGTACTGACGGATCATATGCGTGTGAAGGCAAACGAGTGAATACTTTTGGGAATGTAGCGGTTGGTTAGCAGTTTATGCTCCAAGTTTCAGTTTAAAATCGTCTGAAAGCACCACGTTTTCACTGATTCTCTTATTTGCAGCATGTTTTAGATGCAATAAAGATTCTGCTAGGGGAATACATTTTATGTGACAGCTGTACTTCACTAAAGCCACTGAATGAAGCACAGATTGCGTTACATTGTCACTGGAATTTTCACGTATTCAGCTGGCAGTGCAGAAAATGTACAAATATTTTACACTTGATTTTAATCTGGCTAAGTGTCTGTTACACTACTGGATTTGCAGCTACTAGAAATCAGAACACATACCAAGAACACCTGTTAGAAATTTAACTTGGATCTGTAAAGTGATTTCCGCTGTTATTTATCAGGCTATAGGACAGTAACATTTAATGTTTAAATGTATCCAGTGTAAAATTCAGAGCTCTAATGTACAGCCGCAGCTTGGATATAAACAGCAGCACTGAGTGTGCTGTCAAAGTTAAAATAATTAACTTCAAATATCTGCTCTGTGCATTAAATGACTGGAGTATTAATCTCTTTTCTTATTTGCAAGAATGTTGCATTTTACGGTTATATATAAAACTGTAAAATGCAATATATAGTTTTTAAGTCACCATTGTATTGTCACTGTCTGATAAAGTCTGATTTGAGGCACCCACAGGGATCACTGTGTGTGGAAGAGTCACATGACCCGTGAAACTCCCTTCTTATGAGTGCGTGTGTAGCAAGTTAATTTAGATGAACGTTCTCAAAACTCCACAGTGAAAGTCAGTTCATGTTTATATATATATTTTTTCTTTTTTAAGTAACTATATTTCTTTGTATCAAGCCGTTAATGTTATCGTGGCTTTTTACTATGGTTCCTTATTGTGGTTCCTTATCGCCACCTGTTGCTTGGGGACATTAAATGGCGTGACACACCCCAGCTACACGTGTCACAGCTGCCCTGTCTCCCGCTCAGAGGAGACAAGCAGCTTGTGATGTGTTCCTCCACTCACTGCTGGTAAACTAGCTAGCAGCTGAAAAGACTGTGTTAATAGACTTTGAAAATATGTAATTACTGCAATAAGCATGATAAAGATGATGTTAATAGGGTTGTATCTATTTCCAGCCTGTGAAAAAATAGATTTTAAATCATCGGTGTTTCTTTCATCCACGTCTTACAGAGAGTGTAGCCTGGCTGTGTCCACCAAACTAATGCCCCTCGTTCCCCATTTTAAAGGGGGGATTCAAATAAAAGCTGTGGTGACCAGAGCAAGTGTTCTCGTCTCATTAGCGACCGATTCAGAGCTGCTACACGTGCACAGAGCCTGAAGCAGACAGCGTGGCCTAACAGAGAAAGTTGATAACCACAGTCATGATACCTTTAATCTCCAACTGCTGTAGGTTTTGAGGGGTCAGCTAATGCAAAGAAATCCCGGCTGTGTTGAATGTTTAAACGTTCAACACAGCCGGGATTTCTTTGTTACCAGAGGGGTATATTACAATCTTGCTAGATTGTGATACTAAAAGAACTAAATTTAATGACCTACACCAACAAAAACTGAGCCACACTGAACAAAAAAGTTTGTTGGTAAACAAGATTTAGTTTGGAGCACACTGGTTCATTCATTGGTGTTATTTAACACAATTAGTTGATCAAAAAGTTCGGTATTTGTTAAACATGTGCTACACAGGTAAATCCAGCATAGCTTTAAACAGGTGTTTAATGAATTGCACAAACACAGTAAAATACAGAATTTCTTTTTAAACCATCCACATGGTTGTGTTGAGTCACGTTTTTCCTGAAGTCATTCTGCTTCCCTTGAACACTAATGAATGCAGCATTAAAGACAGCTTGTTAGTTCAACATGTAGCATCTCCATATCTATACATGAGAGGAGAAAGCTTTACATACTGACACGTCCAAGTGATAGGATAAAAAGACAGACAGTGCATTGCACACTACCATTGTGGATAACATTGATGAGGCAGGAAAAAAAACTGTTCAAACTATTTCACTATACTGCCAAAACTATTCGCTCATCTGCCTTCACACACATGAACCTGAGTAACATCCATTCTTAATCCAGAGGGTTTAATATGATGTGGGCCCACCCTCTGCAGCTATAACAGCTTCAACTCTTCTGGGAAGTCTTTCTACAAGTTTAGGAGTGTTTATGGGAATTTCTGACCATTCTTCCAGAAGCTCATCTGTGAGGTCAGACACTGATGTTGGAGAGAAGGCCTGGCTCACAGTCTCCGCTCTAATCCATCCCAAAGGTGTTCTATCAGGCTGAGGTCAGGACTCTGTGCAGGCCAGTCAAGTTCTTCCACACCAAACTGGCTCATCCATGTCTTTATGGAGCTGCTTTGTGCACTGGTGTGCAGTCATGTTGGAACAGTAAGGGGCCATCCCCAAACTGTTCCCACAGAGTTGGGAGCATCAAATTGTCCCAAATGTCTTGGTATGCTGAAGCATTAAGAGTTTCTTTCACTGAAACTAAGGGGCCGAGCCCAACTCCAGGACCCACTGCTGCAGTGGGTCCTGGGTTCCTCCTGGTGCCTCATGTGGTGAGCGTATGCAGGCAGTTCCTGGAGGATGAAGGAATTGACTGGCCCCCACATTCACCTGACCTAAATCCAATAGAACACCTCTGGGACATCAAGTTTCAGTTCCTCTGACACCGCCATGTTGCACCTCAGACTCTCCAGGAGCTCAGTGAGGCCCTGGTCCAGATCTGGGAGGAAATGCCCCAGAACACCACCCGTCATCTCATTAGGAGCCCTGACATTGTCAGGCATGCATACAAACATGGAGGCCATAAACTATTGAGCACCACTTTGAGTTGCTGCATTGAAAGTTTGGAAAATGGACTAGCTGCCATCATTTCTTCACTCTGATTTTTGGGAGGTCTCTGTAGGTCGATCATTTTCATTTCCATCAAAACATGTGGCATCCTTTTTACTCCTAACACATTACCCAGTCCATATCAGGGTAGATATCCACAATGATTTTCTCCCCATTGAAATCTGATATGTTTTCAAAGTACTCCTTTCATTTGTGTGAACAGTGTATGATTCTTAGGTCCATGTTTTCTAGCTTGCAGTGCTTTCCATAACCTCTGTGGATGCACTGGTTTCTGTGTAATTGGGTTATAGATAATGTATTATTAGCCTATCCCAGCTTTATTAAATGGCACCATTAAGGAATATATTTTGTCAGCTTTACATTAGTTAACAACATACTTTTTAACTTACTCTAAAGAGCACTGATTCATACGATTCTACTTTACACAAACATTGTAACTGCCTTTGAGTACATGTTCACATCCTTCTCATCATATGCTTAATCTGACCTGCGCCATCCTCACCTCTATCAAATGTCTCTTGTTTGCCATGGGGAGCAGTAGTGCCTCATTTCCATTCCACTTCCTCACTCTGCCGGTCGCTTCAGAGCAAGACATCCGGTTTTCTCCCATGATTGACAGCTCTGAGACACCTTGCGATGACTTTTCTGCCTCTGACATGTTCCGGCTCTGTCTGTCTTCTCTTGTTTTCCCTTTGATGCTCTTTGTCTTTCCAGCATACATGTACGCCTTTCCTTAACCTCTCCAGGGACTGCTCTGTCTCGTAGCCCTTGGAAACTAAAGGAGTGCACGTACTAAAAAGCTGGCTGTAAGAAGGAAAAAAAAAAATAGATAATTTCTGTTTCTCTTTATTCTCCTACCTTCTCCAGGTTTCCTACCAAGGCATTAGAGGTGTACAACCAAATCCCTGCATGACTGACAGCTCCAGAACCGATCATGTCACCTTTCGGTAATACATCACCTCATGTGCTCTTCTGTCATGAGACAGAAATGCACGAAAAGTATTGGATAGCCAAGTGTTTTATAGCAATTAATGGATTTTTTATTTTATTTTCATATAACACATTGATTTATACTTCCTGTTGTTTGTACTGCCTGTGTTCCTGATTTTCTCTTCACTCTCACTTTTATGTCCAGTTTAGTTTAGTCCAGTCTGGTTTAACTAACTGGTTTATTAGATTAGGCTCTTTTTCCACTCATCTGTTCTGCCTCTGCACGTCATACTTGGGTCCACTCCTCATTTAATGTATTAATTATAACACTTTAATACGACTACAATCATTTTCTTGAAATAAAATGCTACCCGTGACTCCCTACATCACTCTCAGTGCCACAGTGAAAACCTCCATCCTTCTTAAATCTTGACTACATCATGCATCTCCCCCAGACACTCCCATCAGCTCTTGTCTCCTCACGTCTCTTATCATACCTCCTTTGGCTTCCTCTTTGAGGACTCCCTCTCCCTTTCTGTCTTTTTGTATCCCATCTATCATTACCTTCTTCTCCCTTTTTCTTTCTTGCCTTCCCCTTTCGGGTGACTTGTGTCAAGACTGAAAAAGATAGTATGTACCTTTCCTATCTGGTCCTGTGGGAGAATGTGTGCGTGATGCTGACAGTGGTTGACGGACGGCGACGGCTGGACATCCAAAACCTGAGAGGCAAGGAGTGCTCTCTGGAAAAGATAGAAAACATGTTGACAGCACTGATGCTGCATCCTTAAGCATTTTATCATCGAAATATAAAAACTTACAAAGGAATAAGAGTGGTCATATTCAGGGAAGACAGTCATCACAGATTATAAAAATATTTATTTTTATCTGTAATATGTGTTGCTGCCTTGTTGCTTCCATTAAATTTTCTATGAATCTAACATGTACAAATCCAGATATGTTT
Organism: Archocentrus centrarchus; assembly: GCF_007364275.1. Lineage (NCBI taxonomy): Eukaryota > Metazoa > Chordata > Actinopteri > Cichliformes > Cichlidae > Archocentrus > Archocentrus centrarchus. The sequence goes on from NC_044349.1 coordinate 2,174,521, forward strand.
CTTCAGTTGTGAAGAGTAATTGTATGCTTCAGTCTGCGTCACAATAGGCTAATCAAGCCCAATATTGCCCTGTATATGTACACACAGCATATGTATATAGGACACATATATGTAGAGAGTTTTGTGTGTGTGTGTGTGTGTGTGTGTGTGTGTGTGTGTGTGTGTAAATAAAGGCAATACATGCATAGCTCCCAGTCACATTAACACCTTTAAGTACACAGTAGTTCTGCTAAGATCGCCTCATTGCACAGAAACCTGAAAGAAAAAAAAAAAAAAAATTTCCACCCATTTTAATTTGATTAATTTAAATTGAAATACTGATACTATACTAATACTGATGTACTGATATGGACTGGGTAATGTGTTAGGAGTAAAAGGATGCCACATGTTTTGATGGAAATGAAAATGATCGACCTACAGAGACCTCCCAAAAATCAGAGTGAAGAAATGATGGCAGCTAGTCCGTTTTCCAATCTTTCAATGCAGCAACTCAAAGTGGTGCTCAATAGTTTATGTGGCCTCAATGTTTGTATGCATGCCTGACAATGTCGGGGCTCCTAATGAGATGACGGGTGGTGTCCTGGGGCATTTCCTCCCAGATCTGGACCAGGGCCTCACTGAGCTCCTGGAGAGTCTGAGGTGCAACATGGCGGTGTCAGATGGACTGAAACTTGATGTCCCAGAGGTGTTCTATTGGATTTAGGTCAGGTGAATGTGGGGGCCAGTCAGTGGTATCAATTCCTTCATCCTGCAGGAACTGCCTGCATACACACAGCAAACCTTCTAGCAATGGCATGTATTGATGTGCCATCCTGGAGGAGTTGGACTACCTGTGCAGCCTCTGTAGGGTCCAGGTATGGCCTCATGTTACCAGCAGTGACTCTGACCCTAGCCAAATGCAGAACTAGTGGAAACCAGTCAGAAAAGGTGAGGAGGGAAAACTGTGAGTGTCCTCCACCTTTGAAACCATTCCTGTTTGGGGGTTGTCTCATTGTTGCCCCTCTAGTGCACCTGTTGTTAATTTCATGAACACCAAAGCAGCTGAAACTGATTAACACCCCCTCTGATACTGACCAGATAAATACTCCAGAGGTTTAATTGAATTGATGCTAAACTCAGATTAAAAAGTGCTCCTTTCATTTTTTTTTAGCAGTGTCCACTTTGATCTTTTTCTGTACACCTCAAAACATATATTTTCTCATCAGTATCTCTAAAATATTAAACTATTATGAAAGGCCAATGTGTTGTACTTGCAACACGCATGGATACAACATGGATAATGTTGTATGCCTGCCTTATTTTTTCTTTTGGATAACAGAGCTAATTCACCTGAGGACAGATGATAATAAACGGTGGTTTTCTCCTCCAGTTTTTAAATGCAAGGTTGAATTGTGGGTGCCGTTGGTTCAGACTTCTCCTGTACTTGTGCTGCTGCAGTTCTCATTTAAATGAAGGTTATGTACAAGATCAATGATGTATTCATTCGTTTGCCTGCATTCCTCGGTGTTTGGGCTCCTAGTCTATTCTTTACATCTGTTCAACTTTTTCATGCTGTGAAGCTTATTTTGTCATCATTGCTCTGGTCCAGTCTTTTTTTCCCCTGCCTTCTGTGAGCCAATCAGCCTCCATCCGGCTTTAAATCTCCCTTCTGCCACTCTGCTTTTCAGACTCTTATTCGGGCGACCCGCCTCCACCCCATCTTCACCTCATCCAGGTCGGATAGAGATACTTATCCCAGTGTCAACCTGCCTTAGGTTGGGTGGTGGCCTAGAGGAGAAGAGAAGCAGAGGGTTCATGACTGAGAGGATGCTGGTTCAAATCCCCGGACTGGCATGTTCCGTCTCTGAATGGACTGAAAAACCACCTGGCATCTGAAACCATCGGGGAACCCTCAGACTGGCATGGGAAAATTTTAAGGTGGTGAAGATGAAGTGCTGCCACCTGTGTCCACTCTCATTAGCACCACTGTGGGCCCTTGAGCAAGGCCCTTAACCCCTGGGTGCTCTCCAGCTGCTCCCCGCTGCACATGTTGTGCTGCGTGTGCCCCGGTACTGTGTGTGTGATGGGTTAAATGCACAGACTGAATTTCACTTCATGTGAATGTCACAATAAAATGTTATTGTTGTTGTTCTTTATCTCTGCTGCCACCGGCTCCTCCAGGGCTTCCTGTCCTACTTCCTACTATTGTTGGAATCCACTCTGTAGCTGTAATTGCCAAACAGTTTATTACTCTAACTCTGTATTTCAATAACTACTTTAAATGATCTCTTCTTATTGAATTGATGTTCAGTATTTTCCATCACAATATACAATAACCTCATTCATGCAGTAAGCTTAGAGAAAATTGACATATTTCAGTGTTTTTCTAGCTTGTTTCTAAATAAATAAAAAAGTAACAAAATTAATCCAAGACGGCAGAATTCATAATCATTAAACATCTATTGCATAAGACCGTTCCCAGCGATGTTCCACTGTGTTCTGGTTTGCAGTGAACATCACAGCCTCACACACACTAAAACCACTGAGGACTTTCAGTCCTGTTTGAACTCCAGAAATAATTTTAGCATGGCTGATGCCTTGATAATTAAAGCAGTTCATATGAGGTAGAACTTCACAGCAGCCAGGGTCACTCATGCTGAGGAGGCTGTAACAGCTTCAACACAAAACCCTGTTATTGTTCAGGAAAATATAACAGTAACATTTCTGTCTTAGAGATAAAAAAAAATATAAAAAGGGGTCAGAGCCGCTTTTGTAGAATTAAAGTTTGTATTTTGTTGCACTGGTGTGCAGTTTATCATGTAGGTGAGCCTCGGGATTAATACTGTGATAAAGCAGTATTGATTTTGTTTAATCACACTCTCAATATGAGAAATCCAGTGTGAAACATAAAATGTCCCAGTGAACTATTGATCCTTGCTTTGGGTCAAAAAGCAGCTGAGCTCTGATATGCAGGCAAAAGTTTCGTCATTTCTACTGATTGTTTCACACAAAAACTGCAGTTTGTGTAGCACATGTTAAAAAAGAAGAATGTAGCTCACCCAGAAAAACACCTGTGATCCATGTCTTGTTTTTTTCCTGCCACCACTAGCCCCAAACTGAAGGCACATTTTCATGGTATGCTTTCTAAAGCACACATTAAATAGAGAAAATTATTATTGTTATCTTTATTATGTTATTTATATTATTGTTGTGTTTATGTGTCAAAACACTGGAATAGAAGCCCTCATTAAAGTCAGAGGTATCAATAATTGCTTTACTGTAACAGACAGTTATTCAGAAAGCTGCAGCTACAGCAGGAAGGTGTGCTGGGATGTTCATGAGACCAATTTGGAACAGGTCTGCAGGTGGGCCTGGAGATCAGGTAAGACTGAAAGATGGGAAAACAGGGTGGAAATTCCCAAGAGGCTGATCCACTAGAAAAATTAGAGCTTCTAACATTGTTGCCATGAAAAACGCAACAATTTTTCAAAGTCAGGCTGCATGGCCTGACTTTGTTAAGTCAGGCCATGCAGCCACCAAGGCAACACCACAGGAAACTGTGCGAGGACATAAAGACGCCCAGAGGTCAAAGTTTGCATTAATTTTTGTTTTCAGTTTTGTAACTGGTAACATTAAGGCATAAAAACCTGATTGGTTTATCAAAAGCCCTGGATCACTCCATCAGCTGGGCTGTCTGACCACATCAGGAATTAAATGACTGCATGAGCTTTATGAAAAGCCAGCAGATGAGGAGAGAGCAGGGGTCAGGGTGGTGGTGGTGAACCAATATAAATTAATTAAAAATGGAGGCGTTGTCCCTGACAGGGCGTGCTTGCCTTGTAATGTGCCTGAGCATGTTTTCCTGCTGGCCTGTGCTTCTGTAACGCTGCCTTTAACTCTGGGCTCAGGGACGCCACAGAATCACGCTGTGCTGGAACTTCATAAAAACCTTCTATGAACTGAAACAAAAGTATACAAAACTGATATCTCTGTGCAACGTGTCTAACAGCTTACTGTTTTTGGTGCAGAGCCTGGCTGTCAGATTTGTTAACTTCGCGTTACTGTGGACAGTTCCAACTTTCTTCACCTCCAGAGAGACAACGGGAACAGGCCGCCTGCCAGATCTCATTAAGCTCAAAGATATTCAGACAGACAGGCCGAGAGAAGCTTCAGATCCTCTCAGATTTAATTTGTTTGGTTCAATCAGTGCGGGCTGATCACTTGTAGACATAAAATGAAACATGAGAGAAATGCTTCATTCACTGGTGCTGACAGCAGCTCAGTTCTAACTCAGACAGTATGGACCTGTGTTTGAGCGCCACTGGGAGCAAATAAAATGACAATAAATGTGTTAATTGTTCTCAGAATGCTTGCTTTTGAATTTGTTAATATTGTCACTGGTTAGCTTTCCTTTTAAAGTCTCAAACTTACATTTTCCTTATTGTTATGATTTGGAATTATATAAATAAAACTGAACTGAACTGACTTGAATCTGCTGAATTTGACACATTCTCGACTTTCACTTGTGCACACTTGAAATAGGATCCTGGCTAAGGACGGAAACCCTGCTGAACAGATGTTATTTGTAATATAAAAGTGTTTGATCATTAAACTTGTAAACATAGCACCAATCAAGTCCACTGTGTGCGTGCACATGTGTTTTCATTTCTATTTTTTTATGGAAATGTAGCTCTTTGAGGAGAAGCTGGGCCTTGAACAAGAGAGAGAGAGAGACAGCGCATTGATTATAACTGCCTTACCTGAGGGTAGCATCCAGTGGACCGACTCAAACGATGCAGAAACTCAGCAAATCCCAATTAAAATGAACACAGGCTATGAACAAAGCTTTTGCTGTGTGTTTTGTCAAGAACAGAACAAAAGAGTGATTAAAACCGCTTGTTAGGGGGGAAAGTGTGACTCATCTGCCTCAAAGCAGAGCAAATTTTGGATATCTAATAAGTGGCTTGGGAATTCCAGTTAATAATTTCACGGTTTTAATCTTCCCATCTGAAATATAAAGGCAAAATTAGTCTGGCTTAATGTAGTTCAGCAAACTTTATGTCTTTTTTGATTGGCAGCTGGATTCAAGCGCTTGTTGCAACCTTTCATGTGACTGTTGGCCACACAGAGGCCTGAAAAAAGGCCGTATCTGAACATCGGACGCTTTCAGGTGTGGTTTCCGACCCTTCTGCACAGAAAGGTCAGCTGATTACTGATGATATCATACAGCCAGTAAAAAAAATGCCTCAAGGGTTTCACCAGCAGGTGGTATTTCAAGATGCTGAGACTAAACACCAAAAGGAAGAAAAAAATGAATTAACACCTTTTATTTAGTACCAAAACCCGTTTTTATAGGAAATAAAAATCTGATGGAGCCCCAGAATATGATCCAAAAGTCTGAAACATCAAACTCTGACAGCCTGAATACTTCAAGCTCCTTACAGCAACCTACCTAAAAAATAAATAACACAAAAGCAAAAAAAAGCATTTGTCAAAAATGTTGCGAAATGCAAGTTTGCAGCATTTTTAAACCCTGTTTGCTGGGACAGGGAGTACACACTGATGTTAACATTTAGCACTCCAGTTCCAGCATTGGGGGTGAACCTGCTTTGGAGAAGTTTTGATAATGTGTAATTGCCAATAAATAAATAAATACAAATAAAATAAAATAATACATACAAACAAAAACAAATAAATAAAAAGCTGCACTTCAGAAGGCTCAGAAACTCACTGATTACAAAAATTATAATAACAGGCTTATGTTCCTAAAACCTTTTTGTTTGTTTTTAGAAAGAACATGCAGATTAAAGCCACATAAAAGCCATTTTAAGCTTATTACAAAAGCAAATATCAATGCAGTTTGTTCTAATAAGCGCTAAAATAGATTGTATTTAATTATATATATATTTTTGCTGGCATTCACTATTTCTCACAGATTAGATGTGTGCGACTGAGCACAGCGGTCCTCTGGGCTGTCAGAGTTACATGGCACAGGCGAGTCATGTGACATTTCTGCTTTGGCTCAACCACTAAAAACACAGACTGGAAACAAGAAGTGAGTCAGCCAAAGATGTATTTTATATAATTATCCCTGAAATCAGCACCATTTGAGTAAGTGATGATACCAACTCACAGAGCACCAGCTCTGGCTAATGATAAAGCCTGTCATGAGTACTTCTTAATAAAAGGCTTTAGAATAGATGGGACAACATATCAATACCTTTTACAATTCCATCATTTGTCCCTTTCGCACTTCGTCTACAGCTTCACACAATTTAGTGGAGCTCTACTCTATAGGTGCAACATTATGTAACTGTTCTATTTGTGAAACACTGTTAAAGTACACAGCAATTACCCAACTGTTGTGCTGCTCGCGACAATGGCCCTGGGACAATGGCAGTACAGCTAGATCAAACAGTTGTGCTAAATTAAAGAGCGGGTTATCAGACCAGGCAGGAGTGTTTGATGTGCAGAGATGAGATGCATTATTATGGTAAATAAGCCTCCCTTATCAAGCTATTCCTACAGGGCCCCGTGGCTGAGCAGCCCGCAGTCGTGTGTGCCCTTGGTCAGACAAATAGGTGCGCGCGCACGCGCACGCACACGCACACACACACACACACACACACACACACACACACACACACACAGCAGGATCAGTGGCTGAGAGCATAAATACATGCTCTGTTGATCCTTTACACTCCACTCCAAACAGCCGCCTGCTCTCCAAATGTCAGTCAGTGTCTGGCATAATTTGTTTCTAATCATTGGCAAAGAGTGGGAAAATGTCACCGTTTTCCAAGGAGGATGAATTCCGATTGATTTCCAATTAGCACTAAACAAAATGCCAGTTTGCTTTATTTGTCTCTCTGTGTGTGTGTGTGTGTGTGTGTGTGTGTGTGTGTGTGTGTGTGTGTGTGTGCTTGTATTTGTGTGATATTTAAGATCAGAGAAAACTGATAATGCATCACTTCAAGCCCAAAGGCACAAACAGTCCCTGAAGTTCTCCGGCAGAGCCCCACAAATAATTTTGTTGAGCTCTTATCACACATTTATAGCACTGAAATACATAACTAAGCTCATCACATATTGGGAAACAATAAATCATTAAACAGTAATGAATGATTCAAGATCTGAAGTTGTGTTACACAAAGAATTATGTTTTAACAAAATAAGGAAACAATAAAGACAAAATAGTTTAAAATTCTATTTAACGAGATTTCGAAGGATCAAACTGAATGAATTCGAGAGACTTTAAAACATTATACTATTAATGTATCCAGTTATTGTTGCTCTCGTATTTCTTGGATGAGATTTTACACGAGTTTGTGCTGTAAAAACAGGTTTCTTTTTGTTTCACATGTTTTCTTTCTTTCTGTTTTACAGCTGTAAATCAGCATCACAAAGAGAGATTTTTATGTAATTTAACAACAAAAAGAAATAAAATTGCTTTGATGAGACAATCTTTACCCCATAAAATAATATACTGTATGAAGTCATTTAGAATATTTTCAAAATTGGCAAAAATGCTTTTAATCATTCACAGCAAGCATGTCTGAAAAGCTCAAATCTGAATCTACAAATATGATATGAACACATTAGTCTAGATTTAGCTCCACCCCCTGAGTGACTTTTAGAAGAATTTTTTTATGTGGGTCAATGATGCTCATTTCTAGTTACTCTTCATTTTTAATGGTCCAGTTCTCTCCTATATATAAGACATGCAGAAATATTACAGTGTTGCTATTGTTGTTATTGTGTTGCCAGTCAACATGCACACATGTTCATACTGTAGGAGGCAACAATGAAACTTGTGTGTCTGTGACTTGTGTTTCTAAGTGTGCCGCATGTTGTTGTTGATTTCGCTCTGGGTGCAAACTTCAAAGCTTCGATCAAAGTTGTCAATAAGTAATAATTTAAGGATAACAGCACAGATACATGTTTCATGTTGCACAACCTTCATATGTTGCAGCTCAAAGAAACCGTGGTCTGCGAGGATGTCCGACCTACTGTCATTCAGTCCAAAGAACGTAAACACATAAAATTCATGAAAAAAAAAAGCCTTTCTGAAAAGATATAGTAGAAGAATTTCCTTAATTTAAAAATTTTTTTGTTTTCCCATTTCGGACAGATGTTTACCTTCCATCTCTGTGTGGACGTCCCTGTAAGAACACGGTGAGCTTTTACAGGCATTGCATTTTATTATTTTTTATTCATTTTTTATATTCATATGCATTCTGGCTTGGACAAAGTTTGCTCAACCGTCAGTCACAGTAAACAAACGTAATCATGTCACGAATAAATTGCCAGAGTAATTACTTGCGAGTACGAACTGATGTGTGCTTCACCAATTAAATCAGTAAACTTAGCAACAGCCACAGAAAATAATAAATGAAGACTCGGGAGAAAAAAAAACATATCAGCATATTAAAATCATTTATTGTGCTCCAGAAGAGTAATTACTATTTAACCAGAAAGAAAGACAAGTGACAAGTAATCTACAATACAAACGCCAGACCTGCTCACATAGCTCCCCCTCGATCACATGACTTTCAGAGAACAAATCCACCTTTAGTTTCAGACTGCTTGCAAAAACCTCTCAGGATGAATCTGAGGGTTAATTGTTGTTTCTGCTGCGCTTTGAGGTCAGAAAATGGCACGTTGCATTACATTCATTCGCAGGGCTGGTTCCTCTCTGCCCTCGCACTACAACGCAGGCTCACTGTCGACCGCGATCTGCTGTACACAGGAACAAAAAGTGAAGCTTCCCCCTAGAACAGGGTTTCACGAGGTTCTGCAGTCCCAGCAGTTTGGCTGTATACTCACCCTTCATGACTGGCTTAATGAAATGTGGCGGTTTGGGAGCCGAAGGAAATGACTGAAGAAATGCTACCTGGATTGGGTCAAAGTTTGTAAATGGCAGACTAACACAGTCTCATGGTAGTTTGAAAATAATTTATTCTGTTGATTTGTCCCCATTTTTTTTGTTGTCCATAGACACAAAACAGATTCCATTTTAAGGAAGTGCCAGCCCACTGCAGAAGGTGGGAGGATTATTATTGTAGTGGCACAACTACAAGAACCTACTCAAAGAGCCCGGCCTTCAAAGTCTACATGGGGCTGCATTTAACATGAGTTTATTCTTCTTCCAAGTGGAAGCAGTTTTACCAAAAGTAATTCCCCCTAATCTAATGACAGCGGCACCATGTATGAACGTACATGCAGCACTTTTGAATTTGCTCCACCACAAAGAAAAAGCTAAAATATAAGGGCCCCTGCACACAAGCATATAGATCACATTTTGGGACGGTTTCACAAGCTGCCATGAGACCGGGCTAACTGGACACAATTTTTTTTTTTAAAGGAGGGTGACGACAGATGAGAGTCATCTCAGACTAATATCTCACATCTGCCATCCGGATGGCGACACTGTTACAAATGAGTGCTGTTACAAGCACAAAGCCAATAAATCCAAATTCAAGTCTTATTCAGGACAAGCAAGACATCATATGACACAAAAGAAACAGAATATTTAAATATTGAACACAGAAACACAAAATAGGCACAATATAGAACTGAACACTGATGGAAATAATGTTTACAAGGCTGACAAAGGAGGATATTGGTAACTGAAAATGGACAATGCATTCAAAACAGGGTGACATTTTTTGCAGGTCATGTGTTTAAGAGTTTACAACTGTTTTTTTTTGTTGGTTTTTTATATATTTAAGATGTGTATCAGCAAACGCACATGGAGAGACCCTCCTGCCCGTGCATGACGCATGTATTCAGTGTGCTCAACCGTTTTCACGGTTAAACAAACATGAATTCAATTATGAACCAGGTTCAGTCAGAAAAAGGTGAATGTTTACGATTTTATGATATGCAGCGCTTAAACAAAGGCATACTCTGCTCCCCATCATTTCATAATGTTCCATATAAAACTGCCACAGCATAGAAACAGAATAAAAGCTGCAATTAATTTTTAACTTCTTTCATATTTTATTTGCTCGCTTCGATATCCAGTAAGATTTCATTGTTATTAGCTCTCAGTTTAAAGGCCTAATGTTGCCTCAATCATCCATCCGGCTGGGTTACAGCGGATGGATTTAATTAGAATATTTAGGTTTTTGATTTTGACAAGGATACTGTCCCTTTAAACACATCACGTGGCTCCCAGTTAAAAGAGTGAAGATGATATTTTTGTTTTATATTTAAAGTAGCAAAAAATTTGTGTTAAAACTAAATATGCATCCGTGACGTGTGAGAAGCGGTCTGGGACCAGAGCCTGAAAATGAGTGTCGGTTACTCCAAAATCAACAACAGGACTGGAAGGATTTTTAACATTTTCTTCTTCCTTTTGTTGCCGTGTTGCCAACAAATCAACACTTCAACATCTGAATGATAATTAGACGAAAAGACTTAGTTTCCACAGCGACACCTGTTGATTGGGTAAAATTTATTACCTTTTTTCAGTCATGCTTTTTCACATTAGCTAGCCCTACTTTATGAAATCCTAGCCCTTTCTTGAATGCATGTGTAGTTGTACTTTAGTTGTGAGCTGAGATTTTAACATGAACAACATAACATTGGGGCATCCTGTGAAACCTACGACCACTAGAGGTGCTGCTGAGCTTTTTTAAAATGTATATATTATTATTTTTAAATGAGAAAGTCTGAGTACTGCTCGTTCCTACCACCATATGTACACAACCGTTTACACTCATGTCAAGCGCAGGGAGACATGACCCACATTTGTGGCAGCTGCAGGGGTTGGTAATGCATACTGACAGCTGGACAGGCTAATGCCCAGTAAAACTTTACCATCAATACAGGAGAAGAAGAGCAGGACGGGCAAAGCAACAGTCACAAAAAATGATGATTTGAAAATGTTTTATGAGGTAGAGAATGCATTTGAGATATCCCTTAGACCAGAAAAATGCTAAGAAAAAATAATGACATTTTCAACATACAGCTGAAAAAGGTGACACAGGGTAACATGTGGACAACAATTTCTTACCCAAAGATTCTTAAAGAATCTTAATAGAGAAAATGTCACATTTAGTTTGTTGTGAAATTATCTGTCTTGGAGCGAGGCTGTTTCTGCACGGTACTGAATCGCTCAGTTTTGGGGTATGTTAAGTGGAGTGCTGTGATATGATTCTGGTAGGCTGTTATTCTTCAAATAAGATTATGTCTAACTTTATCATATACTAACAATGGCCAGCAAGTGTTTCGGTCTCAACAAAGGTGCTACAGTAGGTCCTGTCTCTGTGGTCAGAGCTTCTTCTGCTCCTGTGTATTTGAAATCTTTTTCACATCTTAATTATCAGGAAAGCAGCGGGCTGCTAGTGCTTAAATCAGAGATGCTAAGGTTTACTTTCAATTTGTGCTTTTAATGCTTTCATATTGGCACAGCCTGCAGTTCTCTTCAGGGAAAGGTCATCTGGTGCTTTTCTTTGCAAAAGTTGCAGTTAGCTCTCTAATTATACCGATTTGCTTTCAGTCTGCTTTGGTGTCTCCATGCACAACTCTCAGAAACATTAAATGAATTTAATGCATTTTCCTGACTTATATAATTCCTGATAGATGACTGATTGCAGTGCATCTTCTCCAGAAAGTTTTTCTATCTCCCTCTCTACTTTCACATCCTCAAGCAATCTGGTGAAACTGCTTTTTCTGGATGAGAAAATTGTGAATATATTTGTATGTAGTAACTGCAGAGGCTAAATCTTGTTAGCAACTGCCACCATAAATTAAGTTCAGTACAGTTTCCGGCAATTTCCATTTATAATTTCAAATATGTCAGGTGCTGACCGGCATTTCTCTCACTTTTTCCCGCTACAGTTGGTTTGCATTTTTCACCTATCATCAATCAGACAATTGCATGCATGGCAAGCTATTAATTAGGATTCATCCTCAGCTGTCACCCACTTAGCATGGCCCTGCAATTGCTTGACTATTTACCCATCAGTGCAATTATATGTTTAATTCAGTGGGTGGCCCTTCCTTTGGCCCTTTGTCATTTTTCTGGAGAGCGGTGTTTGAATTTGGCAAGTGCTAGCTATGTACAATCTCCACCCCTGTGATATTTTCATGTGCAGATATAGTTACTGTTTCTGAGTGACTTTCAAACCACTGCAATCTTACAATCCGCAGAATTCAAAATTGAAATTTATGCAAGTAGGTCATGATCAGAATGATTTTTAGTCGTATGACATGAGTTCATGAAAAATGCCACTTTAAGTGTGACGGAGAGTCATGCAGGTTGTGGTTTTACAAGACAAAAGACAAAACTATGATGGCTGTTATGGATGGAGGTGACCACAGGACACCTGCTGTGACTTAGCTGAGAGGCTTTACAGATTGGATCCCAACTGATCAGAGCTTCATATCTTCCACAGCGGCAGTAAATGAAGGTGACAGAAGCTGCGGTCCTCTGCTCTTTTTTTTTGGGGGGGGGGGGTCCAGTTGGTAGGACTGTATGTTTGGCTGCACTGCATACATACATACATGCAGTAGGCCTGCAGAGGGTCATGTCTAATCAACAGGGATTATATTAAAGTGTGTCATGTTAAAATATCAAAAGGTTGACTGTAAAAAAGCAAGAAAAAGAAAAAGAAAGGAGAATTTTTGGTTTGAAGAAGTGCAGCGCTCTGTGCTCCACTGGGTTAATATCATGAAACACACTGTCTTCATTTTCAGGTGAGAAAACGAAGGCAGAACAAAACTGAAGAAACAAACACATCTTGCTTGGACTCACGGTGTGTAATCTGACCTGCCCCACGAGGCTTTCTGCACATTTTAAATTAGTAGCGCATGTATTAGCAGTTAAGTTGTTGCGCGTGTGCGCACTGAGGGACAAACTTTCTTGAATCCCTACAAAACCAATATTATCACTTTATTTTCTCTCCACATGTAGTGGAATGCATTTCAGCAGTTGGGTTAAAAAAATCAAGGTCATGTTGCTTTTTATATGGGCCTAATAAATCTTGAGTTCAAGTTCAACGCTTTATGTAGAAAACAAAATACTTGAAACACCCAGGTGTAATTTTTCTCACATGGCTGTGCATGAGAGTATTTGCACAAACTGACTGGAAGTTAGAAAGCTTGTGATTGGCTGGTGCAGTGCCAGCAGAACTGCAGAGCAGATTTTCCCCAGATTCTGAGATTCCCACGAGGATGACGTGTGATAATAACCTTGGAATCTTTCTTTTGTTAAAATCCCAGATCAAACCCTGGCTGTTCACTTCATCCAGAGAAACAATCTGGAGCCAACAGATAAAATTAGTTTATTCAATTTAAATTTTATTCCAAAAAAAAAAAAGCAAAATTTCCTATGAGAGACAAGATTTTACCCCCCTCATCCAGCTTGTCTGCCACAGTGTTACATGGGGTAACAGTAGTCTGCACTCATTATTTTGAATGACTGCACAGTGCCTGTAAGGAAGCCAAAAGGGGCAGGATGAATTCTCACAACAGAGGCCTCTACACATCTACATTTTAGTGAAGGGGAAACAGGGAGAAAAGCATTTCACCTCACCAAGTAGCATCTCTGCGCCAGCATTCAGATTTCTATATCTGTGCACAATAGGCTCGCCATCTAGGATATTCATCTCTCTGTCTGCTTCGAAGCTCACCACTTTACCCCCACAGTGACTCCAACCTTTTAAGCAACTGGATTCGGCTACGCTGTGACTCATTTCTACGCCGATGGATAACATCGTTAGCTGCTGGGGCTTCACTGACCTGAAGATGTTAGCAAAGGCAGACAGCATTGCAGGAGATGGTCAACTGAAGACAGTGCGGATGTGAGACGAGCCGTTTTGCTAAACAGCCCAGCTGTCAGCTCAGTATAAAAGATGAGACAGTAGAGAATCCCTGGTAGAAAATGAGCGGGGCTAAAAAAAAAAGAAAAAGAAAAAAAGCAGCTCTTCAAAATTAGGTAAAGAGGAGTGACTCTGGGCTTCAGCTGCTATGAGAGGCCTTTCTGCTTCCTTCACATAAAATTCAATAATTCCAACACAGCGTGTCTCCGAACACAACCATCCTTGGCTAATGATAAAAACTAGATGAAAAGAGCATCATGGGAACTGGCCTCCTATGACCTTAGCGCTTCCTATCGTCTTGCCCTTTGACTTGTATTAGCCATGTGTGGGCATTCGTGTTTAAACGGCTCTACAGTGCCCGATTGGATGAATAGAAAATCTACACATCCCAGAGATTCACTCTCCCACCCTTTTTTCCACTAGTTTCACCCTCCACCGTGTTACTCAGTCAAAACACCTCCCAGTTAAGAGTAAAGAAAAATGGCCAATGGAAAAATGGTGCAGGTAATTACTTCTATACGGTATAGTGGTCTAATAGGTAGAATAGCAAAGAACATTGATCTCAACTGAAGGTACAATGAGTTTGATTGATACAGTGTAATGTGATTTAACCACTATCAAAAAGTAGTACCAACACACGGAGTACAAAACTAGTCCTTATATGCCCAGCTCCACTCAAGCTATATTATGTTATGCAAGAAAATTTGAACCATATTTCCAGCCCCTCCCCTTTCCGTCCCCAACTCCAGCCCACATCATCCATAACCCCGAACTGTATTTCCCACAGTCCTGCAAGGGTGTGTGTGTTTTCTTGTAATCCAATCAGGAAATATGTCTGAAATTTCTCCAATGCAAGGGAGAGGGTGAAAATTATTCTTAATAATGACATAATCAGCAGAGCAGCCATCAAGCAGATAAATTGTCATGCGCATCGTGCTAAAATATCCAATTATCCTTTGTCCCCCAGCTCTCTGTGTTGAAGTTGGAAATGCCAGAAAGCCAGCAGGTGGATCCCCACTTCCTACTGGTTCAGTTCTACTGGCAGGTTTGCAGTATGGACGCCCCTCTCAAGAGAGGAGGGCTTAAACAGCCTCGGTGCTTAGTGTACAGATCTAGATATGTAAATAGGTTCTATACAATAAAATTGTTCCCGATCCTGAAAAATAAATGGATGAAAAGTATTTGCAAGATTTTTTTCTCCTCGAAATGGTTCTGTTGTGCATACAGGATTTCTTTTTCTTGAAGTTTTCAGCGTTTCCTTTCAACAACTGTTTTACCTTATCTTACATAGCCTCCATTTATGATGTCAAGACATGCCTAAATTGGTTTGCATGGCGTCTACTTTGTGCCCCACAGAGTAATCTCTAGCGTGATGCCAAAGGAAAATACGCTTTCTTTCTTTCACAAAGAGCTCCCATCTTCTCACCTCCGAGGTGTGTCTGATGCTCTCCTCTGTTTCCAGATAATACTCTCAAGCAGTCATTTGTCAAAAGATCCCGAAGGCCATATCTGTCGCTAGAAAGCGAACGTATTTTACTGTACCTTGTTTTGCTGCAATATCAGAACAAAAATAATAACAATTAAAAAAAAAACCAAAAACATCCTCCTCTAATTTTTAGCTTTAGAGGTTGTTTATCTTCAGCTCTTTATATGTATTTTTTTCCTTGTCTTAAATTTTTGTACAAAAACATAATTATTTCTTTTTTCCCTGTTCGAAACCCTCAGAAATGCTCGACTATATTCCCTCAGGTATTAACAGGGTGTCGTACAGTCCCGGTGTAATTCCATGGGTGTCTGGCAACTCCAGGATGGCGTTTCAGCTCATGACATACTTGTGTCTGTCAGAAAGTTGGCTTTCAGTCTCTGCTGCATCAGCGGCATTAGCTTTAGCCTCAGCCATCAGAGTCCTGCCTGCACGGGAGCATCCACAGGGCTATACTCGAGTGGTGGAGTGTGAGTGTGGGTGCGGGTGGGGCAGGGTATTATTCTGGCCACTGCTAGGGAAGGTATTGAAAGAGTGAAGTGAGGTGAGCCCTCCCATGGTGCTGGGGATCATGGTTATGGTGTTTGGTGTCATGAGCGGGATGTCGTCTGGCGAGCGCCTCATGGCCAGAGTATAGTCCGGTGGGCAGGCAGTCCTCAGAACCACGTCGTGCGGGTGCAGGGAGTCGCCAACCCCCCTGCAGTCTCGGTCCAGGTCCGTGTGCTGCTTCATCTGTAGAGACATGATTTCCTCCTCTTGAGTGTGGGCAAGGTCATTTGCAGCACTCCGCTGGGGGCTGCAGCGTCTATGAACATCATGCCGGCGCTTGTCTTTTTTGTAGTAAAGTGCAGCAAAGGCCAGGATATTAAGGAAAAGCAGGGATGCTCCCACAGCAATGGTTACCGATAGCTCAGTGGAGTAGTCACGCTGGTCCACCAGGTGTGGCTGGTTGTGGCTGTCCTGTGTTTCAGTGGGGAAGGGTGTCGGGTTTGGTCGCTTGGTCACCAGAATTTTGGTCTTTGGTGTACGATTAGTAGCCTCTGGTGGAGGGATCTGAAGACAGGAAAACCAGTGGTTAATATGTAATTTATTTGATTACGTTCAACAATATGTCTATCATGTGTCATTACCAAGTGCAAACTACATGTTGGATGACTGGATAAAATCAGAAAACATAACACAAACATAATCTCTTTTATATTTGCACAAAAAAGGGTTGAGTGTAAAAGACATAAGAAAGGAAGAAGTTCTCCAGTGCACTGGAACCGACTGTAGTTCTCTCCTCTGTCTGTTTAGTGCTGCTTAATCCAGCACATGTTCTCTGTGCTTCCTCTCTGCTGTGTACAACCAGCCCTAGCTTTTTCTGGATTCACTTTATCTGCGCCTCCTGTGTCTTGCATTTCGGGTCCTTCAAGACTTTTCAATCCACACAACCACCGAACTGACATTTCACTCATGCAGCCTCTGTGAGTCACAGTGTTTCAACAGCATATTGTGAAAGAAAATGAAAAAAAATGTTACTTGCTTGACATTTTATAATGCTAACTTTGCAGCCTTGCAGATTTCCTGCTGCCAGGAAGGTCAAATATAGGTTGAGGTTCATGAAAGAGTGGAAATCTGAAAAGAAGCTTTTACTGCCAAAATTCAGGGGTAACAATGTATTTTGGTCATTTCTGGTTTCAATTATAAATTTTTAGCTACAGATCACAGAAACCAACCAACAATTTTATCCAGTGGTCCAAAGTTAATAAAGTTTCACTACAGTTTTATTTTAGGAAGCATTTTGGCTGTACATCAGTGAAATGGGCTATTCTTGAATTACAGCAGAAGGTCAACACTTCAATCACATCTTGATTGAATCCATTATGGTAATGGTAATGCAGTGAGGCAAAATTACAGAACCCGTGTCCTTGCTCAAATACTTATGGACCTAAATAAACAAAAGGAAGACCAGGAAAGGGATGCACAGCAAACATGGAAAAGGAAGACACTTCAAATATCAGGACAGAACAACACAGAAAGAAGAAACATGGCCAAAATCAACTCCAAGTATTGTATTATGTAATGTTAATAATTTCTTTGCTGTAGCTTCATGCTTAAGGTGCACAATGGAAGTGATCCACATCTTTGTTCTAACGCTTGGCAAAGTGCGATAGTGTAAATCCTGAAATGGTGTCAAATGCTTAAAACTTAAAACTAACTGACTTGGTAGAGTCACTTCAGTATATAAAAAAAAATTAATCATTATATCACAACATTAAGTTAGTTATATTAATGACAACTTTTGGCTTATTACATGTAAATTCATTCCTCCTTATACTTTAACTGCTGCTCTGCATGCATATGTGTTCTTTTATCACAAGTATTTAAATATGAAATACTTTATATCATATCTAACCACATAAGTAGGAGGTCACAAAAGGCTCTCGAAGGCAACATTGTTACATTTGAAATCTTTTCTTGGGTTTACTCCAAAAACTCTGCTGTGGAGGGAATGACTCACATTGTTACTTTTTGCTATCATATGAGATACAGATGATTTTAAACCAACCTTGGTGGTGGTTGGGATGAGCTGGGAGATCTCATTGAGACTGTGCAGATGAGGAACCAGCTCCAACCACAAGTTCACCTGAGGAGAGGACAGAAACAAGGAGGTGGGAACATGAAGCAAGTCTGAAAACTGTCACTATGGAATTACATTAGGATGAGAATGAAACAATATCACAGAGGGTTTTTATTCCTCTTTAGGCATGAAAAGAACAATGCTAATAAAATTTTGTTTATGAAGCTGTTTTTCATGGAGTTACAAACATGTCCACTCAGCTGGACACCGTGTGTTTGTAGGTATTTAACGAACCAATAATGATCCACTGTCACTACAGCCGGCAGTGATTAATCCTGATCCTCTTAATTACATTCAAATGACAAATAAAAATAACAAAAACAACTTCCCATGACCGTGTGTATGTGAGTGTATGAGATGCTGCACAAGCATCCGCTGTGTTGGCTGATATGCAACTATAACAATGAAACAGCTGCAGTGACCACTCTGCATGAAAGACTTAAAATGAGGACATTAACTTTTTAAAACCTAAAAAGAAGATTAAAAACATCTTTTTTTTTTCCAAAAGAAAAAAAGTGCTCATTTATTTTGAGTTATGATTACATAGTCTCTGCTTTAAAGAAGAAATACTCCTTTAGACTGTGACGCTTGTGCACAGAATAGATTGAGTTGCAGTTTTTAACAAAGCTTAAATGTGTTTTCCAGCCTTGAAAGCAGCTGGCTCCTGAAACTTAGACTAAGAATCAGAAGAATCAGAATCAGAAGGTTTTTATTGCCATATGGGTGAACAGGTTCACAGCATTAGGAAATTGCTGCGGTACTTCGTGCTTACAGAAAAAAACAAAAAAACAAATAAGTATAAAAACTATAAGACAATATACAAGTATACAAATTGCAAATATACAGAGATATTAGAGCTTTGGGATACAAATAAGGCCACAAAGCACCAAATATCAACACACCCCATGCACCGTGAGGGCCCATAACTTGGATAGTTTTCATAATGGTTCCAATTTGCATGGTTTCATTGGATATGCCTTATTGTGGGAAAAAAAAAATCTGCTGACTTTGAGATGGTTGCAATTTTTTTCTCGAGATTATAACTGCAAACATAAAATATTTTTCCATAAAAAACTAATTATAGGCTACAAACAAACCTGGCACTTTCTGTTTATAAGAAAAGCTAAGAAAATGTTTCCAGGATATATTTTTAAATGTTCAAAATTGTTAAAGAATATGCAAATATGCACAAATAAAGCAGAATGCTAATTTAATAATAAAAGAGAAGTTAAGACATAGGAAAACATAGCATAAAAATAAGTTTATAAAAATGTGTTTTTAGAAGTGATTTGAAAGATGCTAAAGATTTCAAGCCTTTTCTCCTCTTGCAGATTATTCCAAAGCTCAGAGGCCCTGATGGCAGACACAAGGTCAACAGCAGATTTCAGCCTTGGTTTTGGACCCACCAGCAGGGCAGCTCCGGAGGATCGAAAGATGTGAGACAGCTCAACAAATCTGAACTGTAGCTTGGAGGAAGACCACCGCGTGGTTTAAAAGTGATCGGTGAAATCTTAAAAACTAAATTCTAAAATGTACAGTGAAGCCAGTATTTGGGTGATGTAATGCTTTCTGTTAAAATCTGTAAGAAGCCGAGCTGCTGCATTTTGAAACAGCTGCACGCGAGAGCATTACCCCTAACTTTACCTTATTGGCACGGTAGTGCTCTTTGACCCGGGGCTTCAGGCCGATGTGGAGGTAAAGCTGGTCTTTCTGGTTGTAGCGTGTCCATGCCACTTCTTCAAAACGATTGGGCTTAGTGTGGATGAACTTGGTGTCCTGGGGGACAGGCTGGTTCGGGTCCCTTTGAAGAAAGAGTAGGACCGAGTTAAAGAGGTCACAGAGGTGAGAAGAGCTGAGAGTCTTATAGCAGAAAACACTGAAACAGAGCTGCTCATCAGTGATGCAATCTTCTCGGCCATTAGCAGGTTTGTCTTTTTATAGCTGTTTACCTAAGAGCACAGGAAGATCTAAAATCAAACTAAAGGTGGACCGGACCTTTTAAGGCACAGCTGTCTGGCTATTCAAATTTTAATTCTGACATAAGTGTAGCATTTGCCTCAGGCTAATCAGTATAATTATGAAAATACTGAAATGCAGCCTCCAGGTTTCATCAAATTTTAATCAACGCCTTCTAAGATACAACACCTGATAAGATCCAGAAAAGGTCAGAAGGGATATTATTGCTCACAGATGTATGGTCTTCTAAATATTCTGATTGAATGGAAAGGTCTCAGGCTAGCTAATAAGCTCAGAACTATTCCTAATTTAAAGTTTCATTCAAAAAAAAAAAAAAAATTCCTGTCACGTCTTTTTAAATGACTGGATATGAAGCGATTCGTATACATAATTCAAACATGAAAAGAGGCTTCCTGCCAAAGAATATGTTTGGGTGAATATGCAGTTCAACCATGCTGATAATTTCCAACAAGTACACGGTTCAGTGGCTGCTGTAAACAAACCTTAGAATAGCCACTTTTTTAAATGTCATGTGCCATCAATTTTAAATATCCGACTCAATAACTCACGGCTTAAATACACTGTAAATGCGGGTCAGTAACCCATGTGAGTGCCCCTCTTTATTCAGTAGATACAGAGGAGCAGAACACACTGAGTTTTGGATCCTGCACTAAACAGACCCACTTGCACTTAATCTGAGCAGAACAGATCCAGCCATGTGAACTGTGGAGGCTCATTCAGACCCAACGAGCGCCCCATTGTCTGAGAGCAGCATATGGAGCCAGCCAGACCTCATCAGGAACATGCTTAACCATTCAAATTGGTGGCATAAATCTCTCAGGTACCGGGCATTCTACGTCAATTTGGGGTTATATATGTAGATCATTAGTGCCTTTTTGTTCCCCTCAGGGCTACTGGGCAGTGCACAGGAAAAGCCAATGTCCCCCCATTATGCTGCAGAAAAACAATTACCGCCATGACTATATGCTGCAAGGCAACATGAGACAGAAGGGGGAAAAAAGGATTTTAATTTTGTCACTTTCAGAATGTCACTCTCCAGGCTAGGAACATCAATTAATAATGTATTTGAAGATATGGGTATTTTCAAAGAATACCAATTATACTGTACAGTCCATAAAACTCAATAGCACGATTCACTAGTCGTGGTCATACTGAAGAAACACAATTACAGAGAAATTATCCCTTAGTTCAAAATGTCTTACTGGTGATTATATGTTTTATCAACATACAATTACCACTACAAACCATAAAGTGATTATATCTTTCTATCCTAATGGGAATGGTTACATCCCAGCACTGCCCCCATTTGTTGGACACGAGAGATGACTATGGAAATCACAGCCACTCCAAAATGGTCAAATCTCAAACAATTAGTTAATGGATCAAAATATTAAAACCCATACAGTATGTGCACAACAAACTAAAGCATGAAAATTAGCTTAGAATGCATTTGGGCAAAATCACAACCAATCATATATCCATATATTCTGATCGTACAGTAAAACATTTATTTTCACCTACCTTTGAAAAGCACCTTGAGGTGACTGTTGTTGTGATTTGGCACTATATAAATAAAAGTGAATTGAACTGAAAATCAATTAACCAATTAATCAAAAAAAAAAAAGCGCCTTTGCCATAATTTTTTAACAACATCCTTGAAAATGGACAGAGAAGCTTTACCCACCACTACGTAGTGCGTTCTCGCCTTCTCTATTTAGAATTAGATGATAATCTTTTTTTAAAAAATGAAACGAGACAAATAATGTAATTCTTTCATTTAAATGTAAATAATAATAACATAAAAAAGGGTTTATCTATCATTTACAGTTTCCACAGCGTGCAGCTGGATCGAGGGCAAAGATTAAATATGAGCTACAGCCACTTAACATTTTCTGAACTCAGAAAATTTTAAAGTTATGATGAGGTTGTTCAGATGTGTGGGGATAATATCGCATTGGTGCTCAGGAGTCATCATACCCTGTCTTGGCAAAGTTTGTCCAGTAGGTCATAACCACCGCACTGAGCATAACGTCGTTTTTGGAGAAGTTGCAGGGAAACAGCTCCGTCGGGCCGATCATTGGCAGCCCAAACACATAAGGGATTTCATCTCCGTGTGCTGCATCTGCCCAGGGTGGTACCTAATGAGCAGCAGATGAATCAAATCATGTCAGTATTATTATATTTATGTGACAGATACAGGACATTAAAAGGTATTATTTTTGCACGGTGGATATCCTGACAATATGCATAGACATAGAAAGATTAAAAAGGCTGGAAAAATAGAATATTGTTGAGGGGAGAAAAAGAGATAAGTTTTTAATATTAATTTACCTGCCATTTTTGGCTCATTATTCAGTGAATTGAACAGAGAGAGAGAAGATGGCAGATAAAAGGATGAGGCTGACAGAGGAAAATTGCTTTGAGATGAGTTTAAACTGAAATGCAATGAAATGAAATGTACATGTTAGCTGTAGCCAGCTGGTGGGAATATAATAAGAAATGTGGCCATTGTAATCAGCACTCCTCATTTTCATATATATATATCAGTCATGTGGCTACATATTAGCCAATACGTCAAAAGACAAATCCACACATTTGACATGAAGACATGTATTAGCAAGTTAGCACACACGCACATGTTGTTACATATATGAGCCATGGAAGTGCTGGCTTGTTTATCAAACTGTCAGTTCAAATCAGTTATTGAGGCCCAAATTGTGTTTGTGTCACAGTAAGTAACAAGTGATGTTATCTGATTCTGATCGTACATTAATATTACGAGGTGTGTGGGGTGATTGAAATCCCTTTGTTAAGATGTGTTGGTGAGTGGCCTCTGCTGGGCGACACAGCCATCAGTCAGAGAGGAAATGGCCTATTTTAATGACCCACATCGAGACTGGGCGGCCATTCCAAAATTCCACGTACTGCAATACGTGAATGTACCTTCAGAAGTGATGAAGCAGGGGTAACTGATATAAAATACTGCAATTCCCATCAAGCTGTTTTTGGCAGCATTTCTGAAAACTTTATCACATCACACCAATAAACAATTCAAACTTGAAACCCACCTGTTCTGTCTGACAGTGGTGGTAGAAGGCATAGAAGTAGGTTGGAGACCCAAAACTGGAGTGCAGGTCGGCTGTTGCAACAGCTGGCGCCACCCACTGATGATCGGTGAAAAGTGCTAGCAGGGTCTTTCGGCGCGTCTCTGGATTGTGCCTGTCGGCCCAGTCGGTGTACATAAACTTGATGGTCTCTCGGAGGATGTCTTTACCCTCTGGGTAGCCATAAAGGTCATCCACAAAGCTGGACACGGCGTAGTCAAAGTCATTAGCCTGGACGCCGTTCTCATTGTCCACGATAAGCTCTACAAACTTCAGGCCCTCGCCCTGGTTCACTCCCAGCATTATATCATAGTTGAGGAACTCACCTAGCGAGAGATTGTGCAGAGTGTTGTTAAAATTCACACTAAAATGACAAAGTATTATTAGGAGGTTTGCATGTGCAAAATAAATACCTTGTTCCATTAATATCTGAGGGTCATCAGGTATAACATCTCCATCAATAACAGGGCCGAAGGCAATGTGGTACCGGGCTGGCTGGATGTCTTGATCCACAAGCTCCTTGTAATGTTTTCTCTGCAGGCACACCACGAGCTCCACAGTGTCCTCCAGGTTACAGCCTACTTTACGGGCTAACATCCGAGCATATTTGGCAGGCTGAAAACTGACAGCCCAGCTCGACAGAGCTGTGCCGCTCTGAGCGATGGCCCTCTGGAACAGGCCTTAAGACAAAAACAGCAGAGGGGCAGGATTGATGGAGAAAACAACTAATTAGGTGTAATTCACAGACTACTCCAAATTATGTGAAAATAATTATAAAGGCATAAAAAGTCACATTTGAAAATCAAATAAAGAGAAAATTAAGCAATACTTTTGTTGAGTCAGTCGCACATTCATGACCTTTAGGACAAGGGTTACACAAAAGATGGATGTAGTCAAATTCTTATTCCAAAAAACACCCAGAACTCATGGTTAATGTGTGAAGTTATTATTATTTTTTATAAAACAACAACTGTGTTTGACCTTTTAAAAGAAAAATGACCCTGATCAAAAGTTTCCATACGTACACAGGCTGACACACACACGGGTTTGAATGACCACTAAAGGTAACCTGTGATCTGTTTGCTTGTAATTAGTGTGTGTGTGTGTGTGTGTGTGTGTGTGTGTGTGTGTGTGTGTGTGTGTGTGTGTGTGTGTGTGTGTGTGTGTGTATAAAGTCAGTGAGTTTCACTCAGTGTTGCACTGGGATGTTGTTGGATTCTGAGTCATGGGGAAAGCAAAAGAATTATCATAGGATCTGTGGGAGAAGATGGTTGAACTTTATAAACAGGAAATGGATATAAAAAGATATCCAAGGGATAGAGAATGCCAATCAGCAGTGTTCAAACTCCAATTGAGAAGTGTAAAATGAGGGACTCTGCTGAAACCAAAAAAAAAACCATTTCAGGTCAACCAAAACAAATTTCAGCCACAACTGCCAGGAATATTTTCCAGCATGCAAAGAAAAACCCACAAATAACTTCAGCGCACATACAGAGAAAAAGTGGCCCGGCTTCAAGATGCACAATAAGGAGGCACTTGAAGGAAAATGGGCTGCATGGTCAGGTCACCAGAAGAAAATCATTTCTGCGCCAGTGCAACAAAGCAGCCCGCTTACAATATGCCAAACAGCACAGAGACAAGCCTCAGAACTTCAGGAACAAAGATATTTGGAGTGATGAGACCAACATTGATGTTTTTGGCCACAACCAGAAATACCACATTTGGAGTGAAGTCCACAAGGTCTACGATGAAAAGTACACCATCCCTACTGTGACACATGGAGGCGACTCGCTGATGTTTTGGGGATGTGTGAACTACAAAGGTACCGGTGAACTTAGTCAAAATTGATGGCAAGGTGAAGGCAGCATGTTACCAGAAAACAGCCTGGAAGCAGCGCATGGGACATTCCAAAAGGGCAATTATCCAAAACACAAGGCCAAGTCAACCTGTCATTGGCTACAGCAGACAAAATGGAAGGTTCTGGAGTGGTCATCTCAGTTTCCTGACCCCAGTATCATTAAGCCCACTGTGGGGAGATCTCAAACATGCAGTTCATGCAAGACAGCCCAAGAATTTACCCTGGAGGCGTTTTGCCAAGAAGAATGGGCAGCTTTACCATCCGAGCAAATAAAGTGCTTCATCCACAAATACCACAAAGAGTTAAAGCTCTCACTGATGTTAAAGGAGGCAATACACGGTATTCAGAATGAGGGTATGCAAACTCTGGATCAGGGTCATTTGGGTAGTTTCTTTTGTCATTATGATTTTAAAAAGGCAAACACGGTTGTTTGATAATTAACTGATTCACCCAACAACCAACCAGGAGTGAAAGAAAAGTTTCTGTTATTATTCATATTCTCAGAAAAAACGCCAGAAAAAAAAATCACAAATTCTGCGAGGTTATGTAAACCTTTGAGCACCTTGTGATGGAGACCTACAGATATTTTAAACTTTTGTTAACAAACTTGATATTGAATCCCACATTGATCCTACAGCTAAGAAGATCCATCAAAGCGACAGGTGGAAACCTCAGGGAGGGGTCAGGCCAGGCTTTTGGCCTCTTATAACAGGACGATCCTGAAACATCATTGGATTCTCTGAACCATCCACTTCAGGGAGTCTGAAGTGTAAATCCATCAGTTCAAACATAAGTTGTGCAACTGAAATAAGATTTCTGTTTCTTTATAAAGATTGCGAGGATAACTTTGTACTTAAATGCACTGCTTTCTTCTCCTTGAAAAATGTGACAATTACAGTGGCCATCACTGGGAAACACAAATCTCAAAGCTCATGTTTCATATACTCTGACAAAATGACGATCCAGCGACGTGTAGAATTCCAAACTGTGGCGATGCCGGGCTACGGATCAACACCATCCCGATCCTCCTTATGAATGACCTCAGGGAAAGAGGTGCTTCTTTCTTTCCATGTAGTTTGTTGCTCAATAATATAATAATATCAATATCTTTCAAGTATCATATTACCTAATTTTGCTCATTTGATAATAAGTGGAATATCTTTTTATCTTATAACTTTAAAACCACAATGAGATGACACATTTTTGTTGGTCCATATATATCATACTTGATCCATATGTAACAACTAATACTGTAATACTGTAACCCCTGTAAAAAAAAAAAGAACATCCTATTGAATAAAATCATAATAAAATGAATGAAGCTTGTGTTTAGAATACATGTAATTTTTTTGTTTTTTATTTTAATTTAACTGCCTGGAAAACAACTACGTATAACTTGATCAAACTCTGTTTGTCGTGGTCCTGGCTCTGTTACCCTGATTGTTCTGTTTATGATCAAACAGCTTCAGCTTGTTTCTTGAGTTTACTTTTCATAAATTATTCCAGATATTTTGCTTCGTCTCTTTTGTAGGTTGACTTTATTATTCTCCTGCATATAATCCTGCATTTTAAGTTCTTTTAGTTTTGCCGTCTAGTTTCTGTTCATGGTTATTGTTTGTCAGCATTGTATTCCTGCCTTCCCTGTGTTCCCCAACTTTAGTTAAGTCACCTTGTTAATATTCCATGTTTGGTTACTTCCTGTTTTATTTTGTTAGTCTCTTGTCTCGTGTGCATTGTGTTTAGTTTTGGTTCCTGTCTTGTTTTCCTCGATTAGTTCCACCTGTGTTCCCTGTTGTTTCTCATCTCCCTGATTAACTCGTGTGCTTACAGTCTGTGTTTTGGGTCCATAATTCCAATGAACCCTTTTAATTAACTCAGATTGTGAATTATCACAAAGTATTGGAGCACTTTATTTTACCTCCTGGAGTTTCAAATTTAAAAGCTTTTATTTAGTATTTGTAGTCAAATGTTGGAAAAACAGCTCCTATGTAAGGCTCCATTCAAGACACACAATCATACATTAACACACATGAAGCCAAAATGTCAACTTATAAAAAGAGCATCAGCAAAAGACAATCACAACCTTTTTTCTGGTCGCACACACCATTACTGAAACACATATGAAGATTTCACATGCATAACTCGAGTCCTCAGCTTTTACCTTTTGTGGAGTTGCTCCAGCGGTTTCCCTCTGAGTAGTGAGACAGCGTAAGCAGGTTCACACAGGAAGCTCCGGCTCCTGAGCCAAACACTGTGATTCGTAATGGGTCGCCGCCGAAGGCTGCAATGTTTTCGCTGGTCCAACGCAGAGCCTGGATCTGATCCAACAAGCCGTAATTCCCTTTCGCTGCTTGGTCACCGGTACTCAGGAACCCTGAATGAGAGGACAAATTAAAAACAGGAGATATTATTTTAGCATCTTTCCCTTATTTCCCTCATTAGTGCCTTAGGCAGAAGTCTTCATTAGCAAAGAAACACCACCTAATGGCATGAGGACTCTTAATAACATCTACATATTTCAAAAATGCCGTTTGGTGTTTGATTAAAAACATTTTGGTTATTTAAGATAAAATAATAAGGCGTAATTTGCTGCAACGGAATAAGAGATAAATTTCAGAGTCATTTAAAGTGTGAACTTGATATAGAATGATAATGAGTCAGAGAGAGGTCGTGTTGTGTTTAATAACTCTGCCAAAACCATTACATATACTTTACTATTGTACCTCTGTTTCAAATCAAAGTCTTTTATTTGTGGATAAATCTACAAATAACGGCTCAACAGGTCAGTACGACACACTGGCCACATCGAAACTGCCCATCAGGAGTGAGAACACAGTAATTCAGATGCTTTGTAGAAGACAAAGTTAAAGAAAATAGGTAGTCATGCTTTTTAACTACAAACTGCTTTTTCTGTTGCTCCTGTATTTTCATTTGTTGAAAAACTCAACACCCAATACACAAGGTTAGAGATGAATTTAACTAATATTATGCTCTTTTCAAAATCTCATAGATAGCTGTTAATATTTATTTATTTGTAACCATAATAATCATGAAATGAACATGTGATATTGCAATAGCTTAAAATCAGACCATTAAGTGTTTGGCCAGATGTCTGTATCTGAAATGTAACATTTACCTATGAAAATCTGACAATTAGTTCTTCGGAGTTGGCCAGATCTCCGTGAATTGCTACTGTATCGTGTTGGAGGGGTTTGTGTGTCCAAGGGATCCTAGAGGCCATGTTGTCCCGGAGCTGTTACCCTGTGGTAGGGTCCCCCAAGGCAAAGGGGTGAAGGGCAGGACGAATGCGACTCAGATGACCCTTGTGAGATGAAGCTCAGGGAACAGTTTACCCTGCCTGGGATAGGGTTACTGGGGCCCCACCCTGGAGCCAGGCCTGGGGAGGGTGCTCAAGAGAAAACGCCTGGTGGCTGGTCCTTAGCCTGTGGGGCCCAGCTGGGTACAGCCCAAAGAG
This sequence comes from Archocentrus centrarchus, assembly GCF_007364275.1. NCBI lineage: Eukaryota > Metazoa > Chordata > Actinopteri > Cichliformes > Cichlidae > Archocentrus > Archocentrus centrarchus. Next base: position 2,202,849 of record NC_044349.1, read on the forward strand.
GAGACAGACCAATCCCCAGCTATCGATGCTGGTGATTGGGATGGGGGACGCCACCTATGTGGTGGGGAAGGAGCTTGAGCTAGTGCGTGAGATTGACTGATATCGGCTAGATATAGTCATGCTCATCTCAGTGCGTGACCCGTGCTCTTGAACCAGTCTCCTGGAGAGGGGCTGGACTCCAGTTTGGAGTTGCCCTCGATGAGAGGCGGCGGGTTCAAAATACCCAGCCTTCTTGGAGTTGCTGGGTGGGGCGCTCGCAGGTGCTCCATCCGGTGGCTCCGTTATTCTGCTGGCAGACTTCAACACTCACGCGGGCAATGACAGTCAGACCAGGAGGGGCGTGACCGGGAGGAAACTCATCTGAACTGATCTGATCTGGCCCTGAGTGGTGCTCTATTATTGGACTTCTGTGCAAACCCGTTTGTCCATTACAAACAGCATGTTCGAACAAAAGGATGTCCATAAGTGCACGTGGCACCAGAACACACTAGGTTGCAGGTTGATTATTGATTTTGTGGCCCTGATTATCAGATGTGTGGCTGTACGTTCTGGACACTCAGGTGAAGAGAGGAGCTTAGGTGTCAACTGATCGCCACCTGGTGGTGAATTGGATCAGGTGGTGGGGAGGATGTTGGACAGACCTGGCGCACCTAAACATATAGTGAAGTGTGCGCTGGGAACGCCTGGCAGAGGCCCCAGTCCACAAGATGTTCAACTATCACCTCCAGCAGAACTTCCGCATCTCCATAGGTGAAGCCGTCACAGGGCGTTGCAGCTGCAAGGTGGTTGGTGTCTGTTGTGGTGGTAATCCCCCAACCAGATGGTGGACAGCGGAGGTGAAGGGAGCCAGAAAGCTGAAGAAGGAATCCTATCAGGCTTGGTTAGCCTGTGAGATTTTGGAGGTAGCTGACGGGTACTGGCAGGCCAAGCAGAAGGCGGCTCGGGTCGTGGCTGAAGCAAAAACTTGGGTATGGCTGTTCCCCTGAATAAGCTGGAGGTGGTGGCTGGGGAGAGGGAGGTCTGGGAAATGATTTGATGGATGGATGAAGTTGGCCAGATATTTACAAAGTATTGTTTGGGAAATTATTTTACTATTTAATACATTTTTCCTCCTCCTAATAAGTCAAGCTAACTTTTTTTTTTCATTTTCATATCTGTTACACCTAAACTCAAACTTACTTATAAATGTCTGTGTTATATTTTCATATTTCAGCAGTTACTTTTCTAAAGTCTGTTATATTCAAGCTTTTGCAAAAATAATTCATGTATTATGAGAGCTAAATTATTACTGTTGTTAGCAAGTCTGGACTATTACTGGCTATTCTCCTTAATTGATGCCATTCACCTCCTTCTCTATCAAAGCTACACCACCATACGAGCCCCCAACCACTATCTGCAGCACTTCTTTTCTTGATCCAGTCACACCATGGCGCTATGACACATCAGCTGAACATATGCTTGGCTTTGTAATAAAGCTACAGTGGATGTTGTTTGCAGAGCTTAAATGCTTACATATAACAGCACCATTAAAATAAACAAACAAAGCAAAACATATAAAGAAGGGAATACAGGCTACAAGTCCTGAAAGTGAAACGAAATGGTTACCACACTGAGATACGTTGCTTATGCTCACTCTCCTGTCCACTCGTATGACTGACACTGATGTGTAAGATAGGTATAACGTGAATGGCCTGATGTTACATTACACTGAATGTTGCTGTTGCAAGGAATTGTGGGATAGCGTTATCGCCTTCCCTTTTGTAAAGCACGGTCCAGCGTATGCTATGTTAAAAGAGATAAGAAAGGGATCTTTGAAGCACCTTTTCTTTGCATTTTGAGCATTTTCACCAGCTCTTATCACTTCTTGAAGTCACAGAAAAAAGATTATTCAGTGGAAACCATGGTCAGTGAGGCTTCAACATCAAATGCTAGTAAGGTATGAATGTACCAAAGAGACAAGGAGCCTGTACCCACAGGAGAGCCGAGGTCTTTTAGAGCAATTTCATGTCCGAGCCTCAACACTTCCACACTAAAAGCTCCATTACCTCCTGCATGCATCCTGGGCACTAACACCCACTGACCCCACCCAAGAACTGTCCCTTTCTCCCTGTCACGCTCACATATTTCCTTCCATGTCCTTTTTTTTTTTTTATTATTATTATTTTTACCAGTGAAAATAAGAACATAAAGAAATACTTATCCAGCCTCAGTCAACGCTACACCACCACTCATTTCCACTGGATGTGTTATGTGTGGAAACACCCACAGCAAAGCCTTCGAGGACGGTAAAATGTAGTTACCATCCTGCACGTCAGCCTTTGCTGCCATTTATTTCTTTAGTCACTGCTGTTTTCCAAAGTAAATAATCACTGAAGTGAAAATCGTCATCATTATAACCTGAAATGATTTGGAGATGTCCAGTGTTTGATAAAATATCATTCCAATAATGTGAGATTATTAAATCCAGTTGTACAACAACAAATATGACTGATCAATCTGCATCATATCCAGTCCCAGCAAGATAACACTTAGTGAACCGTAACATTTTAGCAGCATGAAATGAATGACTTTGTTAGTTGGTCTGTCAGTTCCATATTTAAAAAGTACACTGTATGACTTTATGCTCAACATGTTTTCATAAAGATTTATCATTAGAATATAACCATAAATCATATGCATTTTTACTGCATAGTAGACACTGATTTGAATGAATGTGGCAGTTAAGAAATGTAATTATGCATGGCAGAACATGTGACTGTGATTATAATAACCATAATGCACATTATGTTTACAATAGCTCGCACAGATTCATCCACCACAAAATAGAAGTACTGACGTGTTTAATTGATGGAGTCAGCTGATCATGTCTTATAAAAACTATGACAGGGCCACTCTACTCTTCAGGACACACACACACACACACACACACACACACACACACACACACACACACACACACACACACACACACACACACACACACACACACACACACACACACACACGTAAGCATTTTCTGTCCCACACATGCATTCATTTGCTTCACACGTCTCCACCACGGAAAGCTTTCAAACAAACCACTGCACCATAGCAGTTTGCATAGACTCCTACAAAATCCTATACAGTGCAGTTGCATCCACACACTCCCACTGACATCCACAGGCGAGCACGTACCCCTGCTGACTGTTTAATTAAGTTCATTCCTTTTCTATTCCCTTTCCACTGGCTTATTTATTTATTTGTGTGTTTCTTGATCAAAGCCTAATCTGGTGGAAGCAACAGCAGCCATCTACAAGAAAGATTTTAATTGATTCAATTTAGCTGCAGTGCAGGGATGGGCTGGCAATCACAAAGAGCGAGGCAGGAAGAATGATTAGTATGCCAGCAGTGGTGGGGCAGTGGGGTAGGGCTCTCCCTCCCTCACTGTCTTATACACAAACATGCACACAATCACATGGGTACTGTAATGCTCACATGTTGAGATACAATTAGAGAACAAACACATTTGATTAGCTACTGTAGATCTACAAAATATGTGCCAAAATGGGGAGAATTTCTTAACTTATTAGATTTGCGTGAGGACATTTGCATCTCATTATGGATGAAGATTTTTGTCGGTAATCTCATTTCTGTCACATTTAGTGTAATACGAAAAGGAGGAAATCTCATTCTGTAAAACAATTGCAAATGTCACAAAGCAACAACAGCAACAGCAAATAAAGATTTCATCATTTTAAAAACACCGGTCTCATGCAGATTTATTTTACAGCCCACTTAGCTTGGAAAGAATTTTCAGTAGGTAATAAATTAACAACAATAATATTAAAAAATGTTAATCATTCACGGAAGTAATAAAAGTTGAAATTTAAAAAGCCAACATAGAAATAACTACATTAAAAAAGTATCTATGTAAGTAATTAAGGAAATATTTAAGACTGTGGTGCTATGATGTCATAATAAACATGCTGAAAATGCAGCATTTACTCCTACAGAGTGAAGCCAAACAGGTTCTACTTTCCTCCTCCATGCAGGAGTTCATACGTGTCTATGTCTCAGGTTTGGCTAAAAGCCACCATCCGTGATCAGCGAGACTGTGATTCAGCAGCTCGGCCTTTAAGCTTCCTAGGATGACAATATTGAGGTGAACCCTGATCCAAGAATCCAGCTTTTATCCCTCCTATCTCTGTCGAACCAGAAAGAGAAGGCTAGACGAAGAGAAAGATGGGATTTTTTTATACTTCTTTCTCGGCACACATCTATTTTTCACAGTCACGGTCTGTATACTATAATCCTCTCTCTTTTCTCTCTTTTTCACTTTCTGTCCTTTTGACTCTGAATGGTGAGAAAGACAGAATGAGAAGGAACAGCAGAAGAAGAAGGAAGAGGGAAAACACTATCACTGAAGCATGTAAACTCTTGCAGCAGATGTGGCTTATTACTGTTGGTGAAATCAAAAGAAAATGCAAAATTCAGAGACCAAAGGGAAATGGGAAGTTAGAGTGGAGGAAAAAAAGAGTTTCACAGTGTAGCAAGATTAACAAGCATGCAGAGAACAAGACAGCGAGTCTGGAGGAGACAAAGGAATGACAAGGAAAATGAAATAAGCCAAAACGAGGCAGGAAGTGAGAGAAAGAAGCTTAATGACGAAGAAAAATGGCTGAATGTGTCGTCGTCCTGCTGTGGGGACCAGTGTCTGAGATGGCATTGTTCAACTCTTCAAATTAAGTGTTGCTGAAGATGATTATTCTGTCCCTAACTACAATGCAGGTTTATAAAAGGGCTCTGACACGGCGCTCTTCTTAGGTTAAAAAAAGAAAGAAAACTCAATGAAATCAATTGGCAATAATGATGTTCCTTAATGCAGAGTGCATAAGCATTAGCCTCCACTGAAGCACAGAAAATCAACATAAATGCACAATAATCCACATCTGATCCTTTCCAGGTTTCCACAGTTCCTGATTGTTCCACAGCACAATAAAATTATCCAGTCTCTAATTCCAAATTAGCAGAAGCAGGTGGACTGTGAGGCAGCTGTGCATTCAGGACTCAAAAAGGTAATTCACTCTCCAGTTTCAGGCTGCAAACCTGAACAGCTACTTCACATACTTTTGCATCTTTGGAGAAAGGACAACAACATTAGGGAATGCTCTGTTCTCATTATGTGAGCCTTTGGAGCTATGCTAAATATCAGCAGCTCAATGACTGGATGATAAGTAATTTTTGATAAAATGCACTGTATGGTCAAACCATAACCTCACCCCATCTAGCACACCCCTCCCGCTCTGCCCCACAGTCTATGGATGCCTTCCTAAAACAAATGGTGCAACAGCAGCTCCAAATATTTACAGTGCCTCAGCAATGCTCCATCCATATCTGTTCGTTGCATACAATAACACCGAAGACAACGGCACGCCGAGGGCAGCCGGCTGGGGAATATGCTGATGAGGCACAAAGCATTTCTCAGTGGAAATAATGAATACAGAGCTACAGGATATTCACTCATTCAACCTTTATTTAGATAGCACTCGGGACAAACACGGAGCCAGCTCTCAGTTTCAGGTGTGCCCTCCTTGCACAGTGACAAAATTGTGCATTACCAGCAAAATGGACATCAGTATTTAGCACAGGGTATTATCATATGAATAAATTTAGTATGTGGTCACAGGATGATAAATAGGTAAGTGATGAAGAGTCATGTTACTTTATGGGTCCATATTTCAACCAATAAATGAAAGCATTTTACATCTAAACAAAAGACCGGCTGTGCTTTCATACACATCTTTGCAAACATGCACTTCAATTTAGGCCTAATCAATCATGTGCCTCGTTAAATATGCAATATGTGACATTTTGTAAGTCACATGATACAATATGCCAGGTAAGGTTTCACCTTAAAATTGCTTTTTAGAAACTAACTCTAAATGATTTGCCAGACTGTGTCAAACATGGTCGGTACAACAAATATAAATCACATGAGCAAGCATACCAACTTACAGGCGTGGAGAGAAATAGTTTAGTTTGATGCCACATCTGATTGTCCAGTATTCAGTCTTAACCCTGCTTTGTTCCAGCTCCTGAATTTTAATGACAAACATATGAAAAAGGGCTGTAAGAGGCTAAAATGGTGGGCTTATAATAATTTATCAAATAGGATCTGTATGCTTTGTAATGTATCCTTTTGTAGAATGCTACAAATCGTTTACACAATTATGTATTTTTGTATAGTCATGCTTTCAATTAATATAAAATATCTGGAATATTTGCAAAATGTTTGATTTATTTATGCATTGGCTGACTGACTGCTGGGATGCTACAAAGCAAACATACATAATTCAAAAGTAACAACGCAAGATGGTAAATTACCCTGAATTAGATAAATGGAAGATGGATGGATGGATGGATGGATGGATGGATGGATGGATGGATGGATGGATGGATGGATGGATGGATGGGTGGATGGGTGGGTGGGTGGATGGGTGGATGGATGGATGGATGGATGGATGGGTGGATGGATGGGTGGATGGATGGATGGATGGGTGGGTGGATGGATGGGTGGATGGGTGGATGGATGGGTGGATGGATGGATGGATGGGTGGGTGGATGGATGGATGGATGGATGGGTGGATGGATGGGTGGATGATGGTCTGTTAGGGTTACTCTACATTTGAGAGATATTGCAGATTTAAATTTCATACAAGTGATAAAAGTGACAAAACCCAGAAACGTCCCCAGGAGAACGTTACACACACGTGCAAAATAAATATATAAATTAGCTGTTTTACCTTTTCAAACTGCTAATACAGTTTCAAAGCAGCTGTGTGTGTGTGTGTGTGAGTGTGTGTGTATGTTTTTGTGTGCCTGAATTTGCATTTAGAAGAGACACCTTATCTCGAGTAAAGTGACACCGCAAAAGCAAGAGGTCCATTTAAATAATACAACTAGAGAGAGAATGAGATAAAGCACCCGAGCACACCTACAGAGAGAGGTAACTGTGTGTGTGTGTGTGTGTGTGTGTGTGTGTGTGTGTGTGTGTGTGTGTGTGTGTGTGTGTGTGTGTGTTGATCAAAACTATCAGCTCATCATTTAATCACATTTCTAATGTTTACAAGTAAAACTTTGTAGCAGTTTTTAGAGTAACAATAAAGAATAACTGAATAACAGAATTCTAAACTTAAGGTGAATCAATACTTGGTCATTTTACATGCCGGCTGTTAGAACACACACACACACACACACACACTAAGGTGTTCATTATGCTAACTATGTTGTGGTAAACTCTGAGATTCATCATCCGTCCATCACTTTCTATCTGACTATGTTATATTAAATCTTCTTCTCTCTTCCCTCCCTGCCTTTCTCCCTCCTCCTTTTACAAATCAAATTACACTCTCGACTTCAAAAATGAAATGAGCCACCGTTCATATTTCTTGTTCTGCACAAACACAAACACGTGTTAATTTGTGTCGCTGCCCTAACAGATTTGCCTGCAGGACAAGCTGGTATGGATTACCTCCTTCTGCAGGGCTGAAGGCAGTGAGAGAGCGGGGAGGACTTCTCTGACTGGGTGTGGATGTGATTAAACTGTTACTCAAGCTACTCCAGCTTTGTGGAGTGAATACATAATAGCCCATAATTAGGAATATATAAAGAAAAAAATGGTCCTGTACTCCAGGATGCACAGAACATGACAATGAAACAACATTGAGGATGTGACTGCACGATTTGATGTGATGTTAAAATATATACAGCCTGACTCCAAAGGACCCCCCCCCCCCCCCATCCACCACTTGTCTCTTCCTGTTAACTTAAGCAACCAACACTACGAGTAGTAGAAGCTACATTAACTAGGCAACAGGAAAAAAATAGATGCTACCAGAGCAGCACTGCCTGCTCACTGAAGTTAGCCAAGCGTGCCTAAATATTATTGGTTTGGATTGTGTGTCTATCTGCTCGTTTGTTTGCAGGATTACTCAGTAAGTGATGAACAGATCTGCAGAAGATGAGTTAGGAAAAACATTTTGTTAAACTACTTTGCTTTATTTATTCGCAAATTCACATAAAACTGGAATAAGAAAAAAATTGGAGAAATTGTCAGATCCATGATCCTCAGTTTCCACATGATATTGATGGAATAATTTGGCAGAGGATGCAGTGTCGGAGTACTCTTACTGACATACTGAGTTTCAATAATTTACACAATCACGATACATTGATATCACATTTACACACAAGTTGTAAATACAAAGAGAGGTGGAGTTTTTTGTTACAGGCATTCTTTCAGTGAATATAAAATATTTGCAAGTGTGATAGATTTATCTGTGCACTGGTTGACTGATTACCTGTTATTACCATGTGATCCATGCAAAGAAGCAGGTGAGCAATAAAAAAATTTCCCAGTTGAAAATTCCTTTAACCACACATTTAGTTCAATAACTTTCCTGCCTGAGATGATTTTACTGCAAAGACAGCACTTGTTTATGATTTGCACAGCTTTTGGGTTTCCATATAACATTAAAAAGATATTGTGGTGTCTGCAAAAAGAGAGTTTAATCTAGATACTTTACCATCTGTAAAGCAGAGCGAAAGAGGGATCATTTACCAGTGATTTTTATTACTTTGAGGATTGGGGGAAATTATGAAGCCCTGGCACATGGTCCTGAAAACCTTGGAGGATTTTTGGGTATTATAAGTATAGTTAGAATTGCTCATTTATACATATTGTGGCTCCATAATGTAGTGGTTTACACATTTTCTCTGTAATCGAAAGGTCGCTGGTTCAACTCCAACTAGAGACACAAAACGCACTTCCTGATGCAACCCCAAAGGTATCTGATGTAAACTAGTGGAGCTGAACACCGCGGCACCCCCTTCTGACAAAGGAGCAGCTGAGAGTAACACACACACACTGATATTGTGCTGTAAAGAAAATAAGTGACAGTTTGCTTGAAAAAAGTGTTTGAATTATAAAGTATTTCAGTTAAATAAAACACGCACATAACTGAAAACAGAACTGGGAAAGTTGCATAAGAGCAAAATAAGGAATGAAAGAAAAAATGTATCAGAAATTAAAAGAAGAGACAAAGAAGGTGTGAGGCTTCACTACAGGACAGGAAGAGATGCATACTTAAACAGACACGCAAATACTGTGTGTGTGTGTGTGTGTGTGTGTGCATGTGTTGAGTCCTGATGTGAATGGGGAAGCAGCTTCCTTTCTTAGCACAGGAACATTATTAGCATACAAGTAAAAGTGCACCCCAGAGAATAAGAGATGAAAACAGGGTGGGGAAAAAAAATCTAAAGGACAGAAAGCACGACATTTTAGTGAGAGAGCAGAGAAAGAGAGAACGAGGCATGTGAGAGGTAGCTGACAATGTGAGAAAAGAGTGTGGGAGGTGCTGAAAAAGAGGAAAAACAGGAATAAAAAAAAAGGGAAGAAGAGGACACTCAAAATGTGAGGCGGCATCTTAGAAAAACATAAAACCTTCATAGGAAGTGAAGACAAAGATAGCTCTGACAGGTTTAGTCACATAGATGGATAATAAAATAAAGATGGAGGCACAAAGATGGACTGAGGGAATGAAAAAGTAATGCAGCCACTCAAGAGTCCAAAGGTTTTAGTGGAGAAGACAGAGCCTATGGTAGCATATACTATATTTAGTAGGATAAGGTGAGCTCTGTGTGCTTCTTTAAATTGTATTAATTGTGCAATAAAACCACAAAAAATATAGTTTTTCTTTGATCTAATAACAGCAGCACAAATAGAGAAAAGTCCTAAAGATGAAGAATAATTTTAATTAAACCGAGGATGCACTCGACACATTGGTCACTGTGCATGCAAACATCAGCACTCTGATATTTCCCCTTGAGCAGCACTCAAGTCAATGCAGCCTTCTTCTAAATGATTAGCAGAGCTGCTGCTGAGAGAAAGATGTTACACCACTAGAAAAGCAACAGAACACACAATGTACAGGAAATATGTCACTCAAAAACAAACGCAATGTGGGGTTTTTCCAACTTCCCTAACATCGGTTCTGTGCCATCTGGAAATCATATGCTCCTACTCTGATGGATTATAGAGAGCCCGCAGAGAGGAGGCTGCTCACAGATTTGCTCACATCAGTTTTGCATGTGCACCGGCCACCTCACACGCACCAGGTTATAAAAGCTGGGATCTGCACAATGAGCCAGAAGGACAACAAAGCAGACCTTCCTCCTGCCAGCAGTGAAGGCAACATTTATTTTATATTCAAAATGTTTAGTCTGTTAAATATGCCGTCTATTGGCATCAACATGTTTGACAGCAGTACAATACAATAATAGCAACAAGCATAAAAAACAATCTCTGGTTAAATACAGACTGTTTTGCACTCCACGAATAAGAAAATAAAAATCCATTGTAAACTCTGAACACTACTCTCCAGATTTTACAGTGGTAAAAATCATCACAAGCATTTTAATGCATCCCTGTCAGAACCGGCCTTCCAAACCCCATATAGGTCAAACAGCATGTTGCTAAAATCTTGAAGCGAGGTGGCTTTCAGATATGCATGTCTCTTATAAGAGCAGCTTAAGCTGCTTAGTGCTTTTATAGTGAAGGCACTCTGGTGGATTCAGAGCTGTGGCGCTGGGCATCACCAGCCCCTCTCCTCTGCCACAGCAGAGAAGAGACAGAACATGTTATCCGTGTTATCTGCTATGAAGTGGAGGTGATAAAAGAGAGGGAGAGAGGATAGTATTAAAGTGACACTGAAAACTCCCTCTTCTGTTTCATTTTCCACCAGCCAGGAGAAGTCACATTTGCATTAATTCAGTCCAAGGAGATGTTGAAAAATCCTGGTAAAAATTCAGCCCCTCAAAATCACACTGAGGTAGTTAGTGCGCGAACCCTTCGACACCAGAGGTCGCTGTATGAGGACTGTCTTTAAAATATGACCTGTCCCTGACGGGGACAGTGAGTTATTGTCTGTTACAGCCTTTAGGTCTATAGACAGGAACTGAGGAGAGTACAGCACGACCTACGGGTGAAGCTGAGGAAATGCAAGCACTCCTACAGGAAGAAGCTGGAGGTCAAACTCCAGTGAAACAGCAAGAGGGGGTCTGTGGAGTGGAATGAAGAAAATCACTGGGTTTAAGGTGACTGACAGACCACCAGTGGGCAGCCTGGAGAAAGCAAATTACCTAAACAATTTCTTCAACAGATTTAGTTCACAGCCCTCTGGTGCTTCCTCCACACTCAAACACACTACAGTGTGATGTCAGTGATTTCCCCCCTTCTACTTAACCGTGGCCAGATTAGGAGGCAGCTGGAGAATTCACACCAGGGCAATGCCGCTGGCCCTGGTGGTATCAGCTCAACGGTTCTGAGGACCTGTGCTTGCCAACTGTCTCAGATCCTGAGTTACATCTACAGCCTGAGTCTGAAGCTAGAGAAGGTACCCGTGCTGTGGACAACATCCTGTGTGGTTCCTGTGCTTCAACCAGTTGCCCTCACATCACGTGTGGTGAAGGAGCTGGAGAGACGATTCTTGGCCCACCTGAAACCGCAGGTCCAAACATCTCTTGACCCTCTGCAATTCGCATATGGACCTAATCTGGCAGTGGATGATTCAATCATCTATAGGCTGCAGAGAGCTCCCTCTCATTTAGATTGTGGCTGCTGCACAGTGAGAAACACCTTCTTTGCTTTCTCAAGTGCATTTAATACAGTCCAACTGATGTGATGATGCACAGTACAGGAGCTCCACAAGGAACTGTGCTGCCTCCATTCTTGTTCACCTTGTACACTTTCAGTACAAGTCTGGCCACTTATTGAAATACTCTGACTATTCTGCATTGGCTGGATGCATAATAGGCAGTACACAGCAGTAGTGGATGAGTTTGTTGAGTAGTCTGAGAAAAATCTTCTCCTTCTGAATGTGAATAAGATCAGAGATGTGGTGATCAGCTTCAGAAGAAAGAGGACAGCAGCATGGCCCACGTCTATCCTGGGACAGGAGGCGGGGGAGGAGTACCAGGAGTACCTGGTGTCCACAACGACAAACAGGCTGACCGGGAAGACCAAAACACAGAGGCTGCATACAAGAACAGGCTCTTTTTCTAAAGGAAGCTGAGACCCTTCAGCGTCTGCAGCAAGTGTTGAAGATGTTCTATCAGGCTGTTGTGATCTGCTGGGGGGGGGGGGGGCAGCACTGCAGCTGACTGTGAGCTGCTGTAAACTGGACACATTTGAAGCTGCGGTGGAGACGAGGACACTGAACAAACTGTTTTCCATCATGGATAATCCTGACCACCCTCTGCGCTACTTACTGCACAGACAGTGGAGCACTTTCTCTAACAGGCTGATTCAGCAGTTCTGCCATAAGGAAAAGAATATGAAATATTTCATACCTCATGCACCAACGATATAAAATCAACACATCTGTGTAGGACAGATCAATCTGGGATAAATAAAGTGTCTAATCTTGTCCTGTGTTTGATTCTGTGCTTCCCAAACTTTTTGTAAATACTGATGGGGATTAAAGTTACATTTAGAAAAAATACATACCAACTTTAAAATATAAAAGACAAGAATCCAGTTGAATTAACACCTCACCCATCTTTGGGAGGACTTTACCTCTCAGGTTTCCCACTGCAAGGCTATAAACTATATGCAAATCATTAACAGTGACATGTGAGGCCAGTACATGTCTCCTTTTCTTCCTCTACTTCCCTCCCCCACCCTCTCTGTAATTATATTTGATTGGCATAAAAGTAAAGAACAAAAACATCCAAAAGATAAACATTTTACATTCAGTCTTTTCCCTCCTCACATACAAGTCCCCTGCCCCCCGACCCTCCCGCACCCCCCTCTCACTGTGTCACTGCTTCCTCCCTAATGAGGACCCAGCCACCCAGGAGGTGATGTCGCTGTACGGCTGTCCATTGCCTCCAGTCATAAGCAGGCTGGCTGGAAATGTCACCCTGCTTCTTGCACTATCTGAGCTCTGCACACCCACACGATGCAGCTCATACCTCAGACGCAGATCCACACATACCTTCATGCGTGTCACACTGCTTTAGGATCACAACTGCCTTTTCTTACCAGAAACTACAAGTTACTAGAAACTTTACACACACACACACACACACACACACACACTGAGCATCACTGTGAGTGGACGAACACATCACATTATCACGGCAGCGTCTCACCCTTCTAAACACACTGACTGTAAATACCTGCACACAATCACACACACACACATCAGTCTCAGTCACCTGATTTGTGGCTGGAGAAAAGGTTACTTGCCCAGATGGAACACTCTGCTCTTTTCTCTCTTCTTCTTTTTGTCAATTTGTATGAGGCTGAGTAAAGGTTAGGATTGCTGAGGCGCTTCTCTGTGGCCGTTTTGTCATTCTTTGGCCTTTACTACCTCTGACTTCACTCGTGCTTCTCTACTGAGAATCCAGTTTTGGACTTGTTGGAGGCTGATAAAGAAAAATGGAGAGTAAACTTCCAAAACCAACCACTGTTAACAATATTCTGATATCTGTGGGGGAAAAAAAAAGAAATCAATAAAATGGACTATGCTAGCATGAACCTGATGCTATCTAAATAATTACTGACTTCTCATTCGCAGTAATATGTGGAGACACCACAGCTCTCTCTGACTGATTGGATGCAGTCTTGTCCTAACAATCTACTTGACTATTGTTTCTCTTTTGGGAATAAAACTGCATAATAAAATTATCATGCAATGCTGGATGAATATTCATAACACTGAACTATAAAAGACAAAAGGACAAATTTGGGATTTGATATAAAATCATATCAAGAACATGGTTAAAAGCAAAGCTGTTTGCTTTGGCTAATGTTAGCTGATTGCTCTCAGGAGGCAGCAGACACTGATCATCAAACAGTAGCGTGCAATAAAAACTATGTACAGTTGATTTCTATGCTAATTCTTCCTCAAGCTAATTACAATATTTTTTAAAAATGTACATACTTTTGGTTACTCGTTGACACAAAAGAATCAGGCCATCTATTAATGCTAATTTTATCAGTACACATATTAAATTATGATTATGTGTACTGATAATCTTTACCATCAGAGTAGATGTAAATTATTTTGTGTTGCATCCTCATTTTACATACAGGAAACCCTGAGATCGAGTCATTGTTCCTGGCTACACATCTACACACAAGCCCGGTCATTTCTAACTGCGTCCTGATTTAGAATCTCTTCTCTTTACTCCAGTGAGTGACAAAGTAACCAGTTCTGTGTATCATCTGCAGTGCAGCTACAGGCTGAAGTTTCTTTTACATGCCTCTTGTGGTCCGTGGCTTCCACTTTAGCCTACAGCTGTTTTTCTATTGTGGAATTGATATTTACTCCAAATTTTGGTGAATAAAATCCCCTCTGGCTTAGAATCAGGACTATTATGAAGTACAAGAAAGCTAAAAAGGCACGGCTTACATTAAGGCTGGAGAGGATTATAGCAGTGTTTATGCACAGAACATTTATTGAGTTTATTGAGCTGCTTCATACATACGGCACAGACAAACTTACTAAAGCATGTGATAAGTTGGCCAATATGAACAATTCATTATTACACTGTAAAAAGAGTATTTGAGGTAATGCAATGTTTGAAATGATTTTCACTCAACTTTCTGCTTTAGTGATGGCGCCATATTTTTGGGTCTCCATCAACTTGAAATTATAATCTGCTCCTTTAAGTTGCTCAGTGAAAGCCCACTTAAGTTTACTTATTGTATATTGTGTGTAACTTAAATCTGTTGAGTTGATCTGACTTGTTGTTAAATACAAAAAAAATTAAATGAAATCACGTGTTACTAGTTGCCATAATATAATGAAGTTGTTCCAGTTTTTTTTTAGTGTACTGTGCCTTTACATATAACTGATTTGGTTGGACTGATACAAAATAAATACATACATAAAAAATAGTACTTATAATAAAAATAATGACAAAATAAGTACATGTGTTTACTGCAACAGGTTTGGTTCCAGAAAGAAAATGATTAGTATTGTTACTACATCTACTGTTTGTTTTTAAAACTGATCTTTAATCAGAGTTTATGAAAAAAAACAAAACACAGCAGTGCTGCAGATTTCTGAGGCCACAGGAAGAGAAAAGATTTGAGACACAAAGAAAGAATCTCAGACTCTAGTTCAAAAAAAGGCTGCCAGCCAGGTTCTTCAGACGGCCTGCTCTCGTATATCTGAGGTGACACCAACACACCGAGTGGACTGATTCATTCAATGATCCGCTGAAAAACAAAATAAAACCGAGTACAATGACTACAATGCAAATATCCCATAAATATAGAGCCTGCAAATTGCTAAACAGCAATAAAATTCAAAATCTCTGTAAGAAAAAAAGAAAGAAAGACGAAAAATCCTTTAAATGCGAGATGACAAACGCAAAACTAATTCTGGAACTGCAGAAACGAGCAGGAGAGGGTTTAACTTTGATTTGTGATGCCCATCAGGTTCAGCCTGTCTAGCTGTACCTCTGCTGGGAGGATTTCGTCTGATTAAAAACCATTTGTCTAGAGAAGTGACAGTGGATTTCATGTCAAAAGAAGAGAGTCCTACTACAATGGCTATATTATATTGCTGTCTCTTTGCCTGAAACCCTCTGCCTCCCTCATGTTTTCCCTAAAGTAGATCCCTACACATTTTTTAGTAAATCCATCTGAGCTGGAGCTTGAAGGAGGTAAAGAACAAGGAGAGACAATGTGAATGTATATATAGAAAGTATGCTTTAATATAGAAAGAATTAGGGCAAATGATTAAATAACTTGATTTATTTATATAGCACCAAATCACAAAGTGCTTTACATTGTAAGGTAAAGACCCTACAATAATTATAGAGAAAACCTAGTAATATAATAGTAATACTTATAGAGAAAAACAGAAATGATCAGACAGGAGGGGGCTTTCAGGGAATACTGTTAAGTCTTCAGTTTCTATGCCATATGTGAGGACAAGATCCAGAGTATGATTAAAGTATGATTTACATTGTGAGAGAAGCCAATTGAATCTAATAATAGATTAAATGCAGTGTTGAGGCTGTCATTCTCAGCATCTACATGGATGTTAAAATCAGCCACTATAATGATTTTATCTGAACTAAATCAGATAAAAAGTCTGAGAAATCAGACAGAAACTCTGAGTAAGGACCAGGTGGACGATAGATAATTACAAATAAAACAGGTTTATGAATTTTTCAATTAGGGTGGACAAGAGTTTCAAATCAATTAAAACTTTTTCTGGGTCTCTGGTTAATTAATAAGCTGGAGAGGAAGATTGGAAATAAAATAAAATTGCCATTTTTATGACCTCCATTCCTTGTTTTGTTCTAAGTGTCACCGTTTTTGTTCTTCTCCGTGTCCTCCTCTGCCAACCACACAGCTTTGCTCTTCATAATCAAAATGTCATTTTGTGGCTCAGCCTCTCTCCTCTCCCCGCTGTACTCCGATGCTTGCACATATATTGATCTGTTCTTCCTCATCACACCACTAGGCAACTCATAATCCACTTCATTATTCCGCCTACAGCTACACTCTCTCAGACATCAGTGCACCCACAGGGAGGTGAGCAAGCAAGCAAGCAGGCATGTGTGCAGGTACACAGCACAGAGGCACACCCAAAAAGAAGCACCAGATAATTTTTCAATTAAAACTCAGACTCCCACAGACTACCCACCATGCACTGCAGCTTCCAGCCGGGGCCTCATTTATCAAAGCATGCACAGAACAAGTTTTAAATATGCATACACATGAACCAAACACATGTACACACTTGAATGCAATAAGCATTCATAGATGCCATCAATCTGTGGGAACGCACACGGAAGAGATCATTTACTCAATTAGCTCAAATGTAGAAAAGATTATGCTGCAATAATTGTTAAAGGAACAAAACCTTTAAAGTCCCTTGGCTGGCTCTGCAGCAGCAGTGAGTAGATGGGTAAATATAAGTGTAGCAGGATCTCTTCAGTAACCACAAAGAGGGAGCAGATTTTGCACACACAACTCTCTGTTGTAAATACTCTCATTAAAGCCCAGCTTCAGAGCATTCCTGCCTCCTGCTCCAGTTTGTCCACCACTGCCTTCCTCCAGCACTGTACCTGCTACTGTATATGGGGAGAGAGACTAATTAGCAAGCGCACGCCAGGTGTGCCACTCTCCCCAACTGATGCCGCACCCTCAGCCATCCTGCTCCACCTCTCCCTCCTACGGCCACGAACCATATCCCACCATCACAATACTGTTCAGGAAATTACTTAACCCTAGAACACTAACGCTTTGTAACACAATCACGCACACTTTCACGTGGGTGAAAATAACCCGACGTTAGTGTTCTAGGGTTAAGGGCTTTTGGGTGGATAAACTGGGTGGGCTGAGATAATGGAGATATGTGCTTATGGCTCTATTAGGAAGCAGAAACAACCATCTCCACAATAAGCCACAATCAGAAACACTGTAAAAACAGTAATAACTCATGGTAGTAAAGTAAGAGTCTTCTTTAACAGCAGTGACTTCCATTAACCCTTTCCTGGATCTGCTTAAGCTGAGAAAGAATATGTTAATTTTCTTGCCTGCTTCAGTGTCCTGTTGCATCAGCCAACCTCCCGTAAGCATCGGATGGTGGAGTCCTGCTCTGTGATCTTAAGGCAAGTTTAATGCTTGTCTCATGTGTGCACAGGACTTTGTTGTCTTGGTTGTTGAGAGCCTTAGTGATGCCTTTCATTAACACCATACTTATTAGGAGTTTTCTGTGAGTGAGGGACAAAAGTTTCTGCAGGTGTTTTACCCATAAAGTTGAACTTTTTTCCACCTATTTTAAGATTTCACATTGTGCTCTCCGTGTAATACCTGCACCAGTGAAAGTGGGCGTGGCAAACACCTCCGTATTCCATGTATGTCGATAATGCTTTTCCCAACATCCTGTAGTTTCTTTCATTAAGGACTTTGCCAGTAGCCAGACTGTGCGTGTCTTTACCTGTACTTGCATTCTTTTTCATTTAAACACCGGATTCCTCTAGTTGTTTATGGCAAATAATACCATGCAAAGGAATTATTTAGCCCCTTTAGCTTACAGTTACTAAGCCATTTATTTTCCACTGACTTCAGATCCATGCTGTCTTTACACCCTGTCTGCTAGCTGCTCTCCAGATGGTGTGTTTGTTTAAAGCACCATGTAGCATAAGTGGGTGGGTTTCTAGTTGCTTCCCATGCACAGAATGCAAGGTACCATGGCTTAGAGGGAAACCTCCACTAATTGGAAGGTTTGTGGTTTGATGCCTGGCTCCCACACTCCAAATATCAAAGCATTTTCAAGTTAAAATACTGAACCCCCAAACTGCTCTACATGTCATTGCTGTGTGTGTGTGTGTGTGTGTGTGTGTGTGTGTGTGTGTGTGTGTGTGTGTGTGTGTGTGTGTGTGTGTGTGTGTGTGGCTTTTGATGTAAGGTCCTTTGATTGGTAAATAAGATTAGAAAAGTGCTACATTAATACAGAACATTTACTAGTTTATGACTGGAAGGCAATGTTCCAGCAGCAAAGACAGGGGGTTACTTAGAATTCAGGGCTTATAAATGCTATTCCTGAATTATGGTGAAAAGTCTGAGAGCGCTGGAAAAGGGTCAACCTGTCATTGTAAAGCCAAAAATTCTCTCTCTCTCAAATGTTGATGAATTTACCCTGTATCTAACACTTCATCTGCTCCTGCAAAGCAGAGCAGAACCAGTGCCATATTCACATATTAATTAAGCATGCCCTATCTCATCGTCACCCAACAGAGGCATCTTTTATTCATCCGTCGTATGGCTGGCATGTCTGCGAGCAGATGTGCGCAACAAAACCTAGCACACTTAGGTTTGGGAAATTTGATCAACAGATTATACACACAAGCCACACAGTCAAGATCATCGGAGAGGATCACAACTTTGTTTGCTTGGAATGCAAGCAAACAAAACGGGCTGAGCGGCAGCGACTGCGTCACCCAGAAAAGAGAATATTAACTATATGAACAACACAGCATTTCAGTGACGAAACTTCTACGTGTGCACTGCTGCCGCTGGTTACATTTCATGACAGAGGTTTCCTTTTTGCAGCTCAAGCTGAAAACAAACTGTTTCACAAGTGTTCTCAATCCACCTTAAGGCCGATAGGATCTTGCCACCTGCCACCTGCTGAGCTCCTCTCCATTAGGCTGCCTTTGATTATTTGGCCCTTCACTTGGAGTGGGTGACAACTGACACAGATTCCCACTGATAGCCCTGCTTTCATACACACCTCACACACAGGTGTCAGAGTACCTTAAGCGCCAGGTGGTTGCCATAGTTGCTGTGTCATTTGCACTTTTGTTTGTCTGTCTTCAGGGTAATGCATTATGCATGTCTGGCTTTTCCAGTTGATTGTTGGGTTTAACCTCTAGAATTGCAGTTGACCACTTTTATGCTCCAATTCCACCAAAAGAAACAGTATTCATTATAACATTAAAAATAATGATAGCACATGAAAGCTGGTTATTTATAGCCACTTTGGGTAGGTGAGCAGCTGCTTGGTGTGGCAGGTTTTCACAAGTGAAGAGGAAAATCCCCTCAGAGCACAGAGGAGTGATTTCTCAGCTCAGACATCTGGTATGAAATAGTAAAAACTTATTGACAAGCAGCAGTCTGCAAAGATCCTGTGCTGTAACAGAGGCAGCTCACTCTGACTGGCTGATATCTGATTTTTAATTCAAGACCAGTATTGGCAAATCCATATATCAGTCTAAGCCAAACACAAAGCCACGTGCACCCACAAGATTGGGAGGGGAGTGCGCGCACACACACACACACACACACACACACACACACACACACACACACACACACACACACACACACACACACACACACACACACACACACACACAGATGGGGAGCAGATTTCGTTGTTTTGTCTCAGAAAGAAGGAGCTGTGAGGCTCCACATGGAACTGTCAATGAATACGAAGTCAAAGATGAGAACTCGCTGTCGGATTCCCTATGCATGCTGGGAAAGAAAGATTGGAGCCCAGAGAGAAAGAGGGTGGTGGGAATGCGGGGGACACTACAAATGAAGGCTCAGACACCAGGACAGATAGAGAGAGAGAGGGTGTGAAAGGATGAAGAAAGAAAAAAGAGAGATAGACGAAGACATATGGAGGGGAAGAGGAGGCAGAGGAGGCGGTGTGGTATCTTTGGGGACTTGCTGTCAAACCTCTCTATGAATGTGAGCAGAAAAAGAAACAGCTTCAAACACACACACACACCCACACACACACACACACACACACACACACACACACACACACACACACATTCAAAAGACACCAACAGCAGGTCCACGCAGACTGACGTCTATTGAAGTCTCTGCACAAACAGCACTCAGCAGTACTCCCATGAGGCTTTGCTTCAGCCCAGACATCACCTTATCAAGAATGAAATGCTGAACATTCACTGAGTTGATGGGCAAAGAGAGTTAAATATCAAAGCAGCAGTGTGTCCAGAAGAACCCAAAACTGCCCAAAAAAGCTTGTTCAGACATGGATACATTCACACAGTAGATACATGACTAGCAAACAGGTGCCTTGTACAGTTTGTTGTGAAAAATAACATACTTCTGATATGGTATTTATTGGCTTCTTTAGTTAAATAACAAGGTCTTCACTAAGGTTGATTTGTGGTTGAGCTTGTTGAGCAGGTGACAACTGTTGGTGCGATAATTTGGAAATCTGTCTGGAGCTGCATGCGAGATCGTGCCTCATGGAGGTCAGGATAAGAAACTACACAGGAGGAGCTTGTTAATGATCTGATGGCAGTTGGGACCACAGTCACTAAGAACACCAAATCTTGCAGCGCCCCCTGTACAGGCCCATCTTAAGTTTGCCAGTGAACATCTAAATTATTCAGAGAAGACTTGGGAGAAAGTGCTGCGGTCAGATGAAACTAAAATCGAGTTATTTGGCATCATCTTGACCTGCTGACCCAAAGAACACCATCCGCACAGTCAAGCACGGAGGTGGAAACTTCTTCTAAGGGTACAGGACAACTACACTGCACTGAGAGCCCAGTGGACGGGGCCGTGCACTGTACTTCATGCACTTCAATTTCAATTCGGTTTTATTTTTATAGCGCCAAATCACAACAACAGTCACCTGAAGGCACTTATATTAGAAGATAAAGACCCTACAATAACACAGAGAAAAACGCTGAAGCCGGGTTGTGGATGGGTCTTCAGGCATGAGAATCACATAAAGCATAATTCAATTCAATTTTATTTATATAGCGCCAAATCACAACAAACAGTCACCTCAAGGCGCTTTATTATGTAAGGTAGAGACCCTACAATATTAACAGAGAAAACCCAACAGTCTAAATGACCCCCTATGAGCAGCACTTGGTGAAAGTGGGAAGGAAAAACTCCCTTTAACAGGAAGAAACCTCCAGCAGAACCAGGCTCAGGGAGGGGGGGGGGGCATCTGCTGAGAGGGGAGGGAGACAGGACAGGAGACATGCTGTGGAAGAGAGCCAGATACCACCTAAACAACAAATGAGTGGCTAACAAAGAAGCACATTAAGGTTATGGGATGGAGCAGCCAGTCTCCAAACATCAATCCTAAAGGAAATCTGTGGCGGGAGCTGAAGCACCGAGTTAGAGAGAAACCTAAAGCATTCAGAGAGTTTCTATAAAGAGTTTTAAATCATTTTTTTAACAAAGAAATGAACATGCTCAATACCACAATACCTTTAATGTGATTTCTGACCTAGAAAGAGCCCTCAAACATTTAGTTCATATCCAAAATATGACAAATTTGGTGATGCCATGTTTTTGTACCCCATTAAGAGGGGACATTTGAAGAATAAAACCATACAGAGGTAATTAATGATAGATGGGTTAGTGTGTTTTTGTTTATTTTGCATTTTTGATTTTCCCCAAATGAGTCTTATTAGGTAGGACTTGTTTACTGCTCATAGTCCTGAACCAGAAAATAAAAACTAATATGCAGAAAATCACTCAGAGTGCTCTCTTGGCTACTTTTAACATTTTAAGAAGCATAATAACACACTTACACACAACAGGAGGATGGACACGCACAAATAGACAACTGATGTGCCAGTTTCTCGCAGGGAGGGCAGTCCTGGGCCATTAGCCCAACACTTAGACACACACCGTGTCTTATAGGCTGTGAATGACAGATACTCCTCTGTGTGTGTACATATGTGTGGTCATTGGTGAAACCAAGAAGCACCATAAAACTGTGGTTTCAATAACACATTTTCCCGAAAGAGCGCACAAGGGGCTCTTCAACAACCCACAGGATCTGAGTGTGTGTGTAGAGGGACTGTGTGTGTATCCTGGTTATAGTCACTGTGGGGACCATAACAGTCTCAGTGCCTCGGCATCATGAGTAAACTGTGTAGAAGTGTAGCCAAACAAACACACTCACAGACACCCTCGCACACACATCCACACACACCGGGCAGATATATGACCTCAGGGTTAGCTATGAAGGGCTAGTCTGGGTGATGTATAGGCCAAGGCCTGGGTCATAGATCTAATGGACAATAGAATGGACCTTGGTGTGCTCACACACATTTCCTGGCTAAGGCTGAGGATTGGCTAATGACATCTGATGATCTCCCTCTCAGCACCTACACACACACACACACACACACACAGCTCTCTTTATATTTCCACACCGTGTCAGTCATTTGACACACTGACATGTTATACCATGGTGTAACCGGCTGTAACTGGTGTACAACCGGTTGTTTTTCAGAGTGGTGCAGCATCATCGAGTCCTCTTGCTCCAGGCGAGCCATCTGCTGGAGCTGACATGCGAAATCCAGGCAGATAATCCACTTCTCAGCGTTTCACTATACTTCGTAGAGCACATTTCAGATGTTACAGACAGCTGTTGAAGACTGCTTTATGGAAGCGCCTAATGCATTACTTGAGAATGTGTCTTCCGCTAATATGTTTTGCATAAAATAAAACTTAGGTGTGAAATTACTGGTCAGAAAGTGGGTTTTACTTCCGTGAGCTGCGGTAAGAGCCATATCTTCATTATAATAGGCTTTTCTTAGTATATTATTTTCTTTCTAATTTTCTTGCTATTTCCCCTTTTTATCATATAAGACTAAATTTCTATGTGCTGCTGTTTAAATTTGCTGTTGATTCTGTCAATGACTTGGATATATAGCTCGAGTACATATTCCACTCGTTTGGTCACGTCATAATCAGCTATCTTGAGATTGCCAGACATGAGAGGTAGCCTGATTGTTTTATTCACCCACTCACTGTCTCTCTGGCATGTCTCATTAAACTCTTATTTGCTCATTCCAGGCATACATATTCAGCCCTTATTAGTTTACAGCCAATTCACTTGGAGCAAGCCCCCCCCCCCTCACAGATTCTCAGTGGTTGACATGGGAAGCGCCTTTTCAAGCCACATGACAGGACAAGCAGACAAACAAGGGTAAGGGTTAAACATTCACTGGAAAATGAAAACGTCAGGCCTTCACCACACATCTTCAATCAATCACATCAACAAAATGTGTGACACAGCACCAGGTAACAGAAACCTATAAGACAACTACAGATTGGTAAGACTGTAGCCATTGTATCGAACATTAGACTGGAATAAGCCTGCTGCGGGCAAATCCAGGTGGAAATGCGTTTGGATGGGAGGGAGCCGGATGCCTTCTGCCGGAGCAAATGAAACATCTCAGGTTCCTCTGGTATCCAAGGTAATCTTCTGAGTCATCAAATCATTAATAAAGATTAATCTTTGTTCTTCGTGGCTACAAAGCAGTGCTGCAAAAATCTCTCCAGCATCAGTTTGTTATAACTGACTATGATCATGTTCTGGCTCTAATCAGGTTTCAACACTTGACTAAGTGAATCATGTACTGTACACTGCATGTTATTAGTAAAATGGGCACTTCTCTTTCCTTAATGTTCCAAGAGAGAGGACTCAGCAGTGGGACACTGAAGACTCAGGATTCAAAGGAACTTTATTACACAGAAAAAACCTGAAGCAACAAGCCCCGCCCCCTGCGCACCTTTTAGCTGATTTGAAAGTTTTACATCTCACAAACCTTTTACTGTCCAAACACTGACTCACCGAGATAACACACAGGTCCTGTTGGCCATAAGGTTTAAAAAGTTAACCTAAAATAACTTTTTTCATTTTTATGGTCATTTCCAGTTTTTTAAAAGCTTTCTCTGTTGATTTGTTGGGTGGATGATAACAGGGGAACTGAGAGATTGGATTCATTGAGTCAAAGGTTGTGACACATATTCACGTATCCCAATCATACTCCGATCATATCCCGATCGAATGGCACTTGTCCATGGACAATAGTGAGATGAGTATCACTGCAACAAATGAGGATGATGTGACTGTACAGTTATTTTACTGCACTAACACATTAGACCTAAACTCTCAAAAAACCCATAAAATCTGAGTAGAAAAAAGATTTTTTTTTTACAGTTTGTTAAACCACATGTTTAACAAACTGTTTTTATAACTTACAGATATGTTGTAATTTTCAAAAACAAGACAAATTTAGCAACAACAAAGTTATTTACAGCTATTTACATTAAAATGCAGGCAATGCCTCAGGCATTATTTGCACAACTATTTACAGAACAATCAGGCGTCACAATAAGAGGCCACACAAATTATTTGTGCCAAAAAACAGTTCCTGTCCCCCACAGACAGAGGGCGCCATCACAGGCCTGACACTTCCAGGTGTGTCCCTTCTCCTGTTGTACACCTGGAGACAGCATTTGAGTTTGCCTTTGGTGGCCTTTTGGCAGCAGCTACCTCGTCCATGACTACACAACACACTTAACACATTAACTACACATTAACACCGCAAACACGCTAAAATTTCTCCCAAATGTCAACCCTCGTTATCAATATCCCCCGGCTCAAGGATTTTTGCTAGCGACTATCTCGTTTTCACCATTTCTTCGTGCACCAAACACGCATCACATGTGAGGACAATGTACAGGAAAAAGCACGACATAAATAATTGATTATAAATCTGATTTTACTTGGTCTATCAACACAATTTAAAAACTGGTGCGTAGTTTGAAGTTCACACCTTCAACACAAGTCAAAACAGAGACTCACTGAGGCCGCGTCGGGCTGCTACAGTAAAGTTTTTTTTTAACCTTGATCTAGCCATCTTTCATGCAAATTCAGCCTGAATCGACTGGAAGGTTTGACAGACAAAAATACCAAAGACCACAGCACTTTGCTCTTACAACAATGTAATTCTCCCGACAGGTCGACTGTATTGGAAATTTAAATTAGGTCACCTGACTTTGAAAAACAAAAAACTGCATGCATTTCAGAAGCTGGTATTCTTCCATTTTTTTTCTACCTTGCACTGTCTGTCTCTCTTGTTTTAAAATTATTAAATTATTTTTTTGATTCTCTTCTAGCAGAATGTAATCTTCACTTAATGATGTTCTGGGTAGTGCAATTATAACAAAGTAAACATTTTATTTTTTTTGGTGTATAAAAATAAGCTACTCATAGAGGTGCCTGCACTATATCTCTGTTTGTGTTATCTTGACAAATAATGACAGAAAATGAGAAGAGAGGAAAAGGCAATGCCCATTAGTCTAGAATCACTGGATGATATTTATTGTTAGCAGCTGATTATGTGTGAACAGGTGGGTGTGTCTGTGCATGTCTGTGCTCAGTGGAGGTGGTGCAGGGGGAAGGGATGGAGGTCAGGATCTATAAATGAGTTTCTCAGGGCAGCTAAGTAATAAGATGCTAGTAACACAGACCAATAATATGCAAATTAGGTTTAAATCTCGCTCGCTCGCTCGTGCACGTGTGTGTTTGGGTGTTTTGCCATTTTCACATATACATCCTTTTTTATTATCAGAACAATTTCACGTGTCTTATGTATCATAATTTTTTCTGTTTGTTACATGTTGCCAGTGTGGAGGTTACTTTGTTATGAATGATTTCATTGGAATAACACAAAACATGTAACGACATAAAAGAATACACATGAAAATTGACCTTCCTCCTAATGATGTTTTATGCTCAGTGTTCCCTCTCTTTCCTGACCCTCTGCTAACTTTTGCACATCAGCTGCCAAATATTTCACTTTGCAGTACGCAGCTCTTTCCATAGCTGTGCTCTTAGGGCTGAACGACACCAGTGGGAGCATTAATGTGAAACCCACCTATGTCTGAATGACACAAAGCTGTTAATACAACAGATCTGCAAAACCATCAATGTTATGGACTCTATATATAGTACACGGACTCAATATTCAGTGTCATATTAAGAAATTATGTCATTTACTTAACCTTTTCACTTGCTTTCAGTTTCTCCACAAAAGCAGATTTTTATATACATGTGTATCACTGTGTTTTTATATAGGAGTTGGCCACAAACCTATGATTGTGATAGACAAGCAGCTGGGTCAGTCAGCGAGCAGTCGCCCAAATATTTACACTGATTTAGTCTGTTTATTGAACAAAAACTATGATGTACAACAGACAAACAATCGCACACATCCACAGACACACCAAATGACAGAAAGTGTCAGCCATCTTGCTGCTGTGATGCAAAATCAATCCCAGTGATGGACATAATCCCTTTTAGAGAGAGAAGGAGGGTGAGATGTAACACTAGATGACAGCCAACGTGCCTCAACAAGGGGGAACGACCGCAAAAGCCACATTTGAGGGAATAACACAGCCATGACAATAAGTGATGGCTTTAATGAAAAATGCATGGGGTGTTAATGCTCAGGAGGACTGCGCTCTTCGTACACGTGGAAGCTGAGGAGGAAACTCCCAGTGGTGGAGCAGATCTTACCATTTTATAGCCAGTCAAGTTTACATCACTGCTAGAGAGGAAATAAAAGTCTGTGTGTTAGTTTACGTCCTGATGCTCGGCTGGGGCATCTCTGCTGCTAACAGAATGGAAAATGGTTCAGATTGATTCTGCGTGATTTGTATGGCAGCCTATACCCAGTCTGAGTCAGTGTGTGTTAGTGTGCTATTTTAAAAGACCCTTAAGGTCAGGAATTGCACTGATTTGCCCAGTGAATCATTTCTTTATTAAGGTTATAAAGTACAGATTTTCCTATAACTGTTCATTCAGTTGATCTTTTTGGCGGCTGCAGTTTGTGGTGCCATCGAACTGTTATTGGTGATTTGTATTATTTTTGGTTATATAAATAAAGGCCCTGCAATTAAAAGGGACACCTCCATCTAATACAGTACAGGTCAACTGTAGTTTTAGCCAGATGAATAAACCTGCAACTCTGCATATCTGATCCTGCAATGACTTTTTACAACACGTTCATTTACACTACAGATACAACACAGCTCGCAACCTTTTACTAATTATTGTTTGCCACAAAAAATTACCAAGTATTTGCCAGCTTTTGCACATCCATTAACCATTTTGGACATCATAAAACAGGCTGAGCTATGACAAAATCCATTAATTATTCACTTGTATGTCCAGAAGTCATAGTTAAAATTATGTTCCATGGTATGGATAGGTATAGAAAACTAACAGATTGGAGACATATTTATTATCAGATTTGAAAATAAATATCCTTAAAGATATTGTTGAACCCCTGGCTACTTCCAGGCACTGGGAAAAAAATGTGTATTCTCCAATGAGGTTTCTGCTGTTGCCAGATGAAACTTTACGATTGTGCCGTTTCACTGTAACATTTTCACCACTGCTCTGCTAGTAGTTGGTGAGCATTTGCAGACAAGTCAGCATCTTCCTTGCAAATTATGGGGAACTGTATCTCTTTGCAACCAGTTTCACCTAGCAACAGCAACTCCAGCAACTACTCACCAACTGATCAGGAAATGCACGTTTCCTACTGAATTGTTGTTGCAAGGGGGTCACCAATGGGCCTATGGGTATGTGTGACTGGGGCTTTATTTCATTTAATTAACATATTCAGAATGTAACTTTATCTGATATTGCAGAGGAATAGAGCTTTCAGTAGATGAGGTTTACTATGGTTTTAATTTAGGTTAATTTGGAAATGTAACTGTTTAATTGGGGGATCTCTGTGATACAGTTCATTTACACTGTACTATAAACTCTGACAACATCTAGTGTATCTGATAAGTTACCAAAGTAAACATTTAATTTTTTTTGGTGTATAAAAATAAGCTACTCATAGAGGTGCCTGCACTATATCTCTGTTTGTGTTATCTTGACAAATAATGACAGAAAGTGAGAAGAGAGGAAAAGGCAATGCCCATTAGTCTAGAATCCCACAACGTGTACTCTATCAAGAGATAACATAAACTGAATGGTGGACTATATTCTCAGTGTGTGATGCATCGCTACGTGTGTGTGCCTGTGTGTGCATGTATGCTTGTATGTGCGTGGGTGTGTGCCTTCAGATGAAAGGTTAATTGGGTGGCTGCTGTTGTCCCAAAGACAGAGACAACAGGATTTGTAATAGCTGTGACATTCCTGCCTGCACCCCTGCTCACTCCAGGCAATGGTGTGAGAGCGTGTGTGTGCCAGGTGGGTGGATGTGCAGAGAGAGGTGTGATGTCCCTATATAAAGTCTACTTTGCACGTGTAAGGAAAGACAGAAAGAAAAAATAAAGCATGTGGGTCCAAAGTGATCCTGTTTGGTCCTTCTTTAAGTGTCTGGGCTGTTTATATATATATATATATATATATATATATATATATATATATATATATATATATATATAAAAAGCATCATTGTGAAAGGAGAAGCCTTTAAAGTATTTCTAAACTCAGGTTCTTAGAATCACATGCATGGTTGGACAAATATTGTAGGAGTAATACTATATTACTTTCATGAATTTTTGCCACAGGATGTTTCTTTCAGCAGGAAACTTCCTGTGTACCTGCACCCAAAGAAAATTTTACACTACAGTCTCTACCTGTTGACTATTGCAGTGATTAGTGTTTATCAGTTATAGTAGGCTGCTAGGATTAACCTTAAAAACTGCCTTTTTATTAATAAACCTAGTACATATCTACTTTCATTTTACCCATAACAGTATCCAGTGTAGTATTCCTGGATCGTGTACTCTAGATTTTAAAGTAGCAGCTCACCAAGCTCTCATACTGGAGGTACGCTTTGTTCAATATTTCAACATACGTACACAAACACACACACGCACGCACATAAACTCACACAATCGCGCATCCCTCTTGAGGGACAAGGTGATGTGAGCGCAGGTGTCATGAGCCATCAGCTCAGTGAGTGCATAAGAAGATGGTGAGATACAGACTCAGACACATGCATGAAAGTTGCATTGGTGTGAACAGACAAGATAAG
Organism: Archocentrus centrarchus; assembly: GCF_007364275.1. Lineage (NCBI taxonomy): Eukaryota > Metazoa > Chordata > Actinopteri > Cichliformes > Cichlidae > Archocentrus > Archocentrus centrarchus. The sequence continues at coordinate 2,232,231 of NC_044349.1, forward strand.
ACTCGCAGCTAAAACCAGTCTGTGCTCATCTAATAATGATGCTGCCTGAGAAAATCAGGCTTTCATCAGCGCCACGTGTATAATCTACACTGACACAAAAAGAGAGACGAGTGACAAAGAGGTATTGATAACAGTCATATTTTTTTTTTTATATATTCCTTCCATATAATATAAGTTCAAACAAATGATGCAGCTGAATGCTTTTTGGCTATGACAGAAACATTAGATTACCTTTTAAATAGTGATATACCGTCAGAAGTATACCCTCAAAGGTTCTTTGATATCCTGTATCCTTTTATACACATATCCTTTCACCTGCTTAAATCTATTACTGAATTTGACAAGTGATCAGCAGTTTTGCATACCTGCATTAATATTCTAGAAAGCAAACCTCAGTGGTCACTGCTTAAAAAGAAAAAAGCAAATCAGAACAGCCTTACAAATTTATTATCAGAGCATAATAAGACCATTTAAATGCACACAGTAACTTGAATTAGCTTTTAATTAGGAAAACACGATAAATACAGAAAAAAAAGATTTCTAATATATGTGATGCACACAAACGAGGCTAAAGAGGTTGTCTATGTTAATCTGGGCTCATCTATAAATATCTTGTAAATATCGACACCATTCTAATGTTCCATGCTGCAATTTTTATTGCTAAGCCTAAAATTGGGTTTAAAGTTACTTAGTCAGAAATGCATTTATACAATAAATCATTCTTCTCGGCTGCTGTCCTCCCATTTTTCTTGCATCTGACGAGAAAGGCAGTAAGTCCAGTAGAGTCCAACCGCACTGTATGGTAATGTGACTTGAGAGTATGCAAATACAATTTGCAAGAATTTGCATTTAAATGTCTGCTAAAAAATGACATTTTAACTTCCTTTAGTGTAGCAATAAAGGATACAAATGCTTTACTAACAGCACAAAGGAACCAACAGCGCATGTATAAAGGAAGATGGAAAGAAAATATATTTATGTAAAAGGAAAATTAAGCCCTTTGATTCTATATATAAACACCCAGTAAAAACTTGCCTGTTTAAGTCTCCACACATGAAAACCAACAATCTTGGAAGAATTATCGGTAGTTCAAGAAAGACCGAGGAAAGTGTGCACAAAATGCTGCGTGAGACTTCTCACAATGGAACCATGATCAGCTGAAAATGGAAAAATGTGGGAATAACAGGAAATGCTCCTGCTGCTCCAGCTTCCTCCTACAGTCAAAGGACATGCATGTTAGGTAAATCGGTGAATCTACGTAAACGTGACTGTGAGTGCTCGTCTGTCCCTCTGTGTCGGCCCTGTGATGGACTGGCGATCTGTCCCGGGTGTACCCTGCTTCCCACCCTGTGACAGCTGGGATAGACTCCAGCCTCCCCGCAACCCTGAGCTGCATAAGTACTCAAGAAAATGGATGGATGACTCGCTAAATGCTGTAACCTACTAAAACTTTATTCTATTGTAAGTGCAGCTGAAGGTAGAGTTGCATCAGTGAGAGTCAATTAGCAGCTTAGTTCAAAAGAAAGTTAATCAGAAGCTATTTTAACAACTAAATGATTTATTAACCAAATGATCTATTATTTGTTTCCCCCAATAAATAAATAAATAAAAACCATATTAGGTGATAATAAAAAATAACCTCTAGTTTCTGCTCTTGTTTAATTTATGTGCATGTGTGAGCAGTGTAACTCTTCACTGTAGGTGTGTAACCATGTAGATTGCTCAATAGGGAATTTTTTTTTTTTTCATATATTAAAGATTTATTTTATTGATTGTCTTTTAAAAAGTGTCTCAGAGACGTTGAGCAGTGGTTACAGCTTTGAAATAGGTGAACTCATACAGGAGGGAAGAAACCTGCAGGTGGATGATTGCTCATGCCATGATCAAATACACACTCAGCTCACATACACACAAGTACACAATCCAGGCCCCTGGCTGAGAGTTACCATGTGGAAGTCCTTCCAGGTCACTAACTTTCAGGCTGCTGAAACAAACACACTTTGTTGCTGTCCTCCTTCCACCTTTGTCTTCCTCCACTTTCATGCAGGTTGTTTTTTTCTTTCTGTTCTTTTTTTTCTGGTTCTTTTTTGTCCTCTAGTTGGGAATTGACAAACTCTAAGTTATTATCATAATTCAACATTAGCTTAATGCTGATTCTTCTTTCTGGTCCTGGTTCTAAAACACATAGCTGTTCGAAGCTGTGTTTAATCTGTATTTGTTTCACTCTGCTCTGCATGCAGAAGCTGAAGGCAGCGATCACCTTGCCACAACATAATCATTGTGACATCGCAGCATCACAGCAGACTTCATGCAACCACAGAGGAGGACAGGAGAAGAAAGGACTGATAGAGGAGGAAAACAAAAGGCTGGTGTGTGTGTGTGTGTGTGTGTTCTGTCAGGTTCTAAATGTACTAGTCATAAATGTTTCAAAGTTGGCTGAATTGCTTAACCAATACCATCTATAATGAAGATCTCTCTAAATAGTGACTTTAAATGAAATCTTGAAATGTTGCAAAATGCAAGCTTTTACTCATCTTATTGTCCTTTTGGGGTGTAAAAAAATCTCTGAAACAGCATACACCATCTGGCACTAAAGCTCCAAAACCACTGAAAAGCAATGATGATAATAATTCTGTGCAGAAAACAATCAAAATATGGTAACAGCATGAATAGTTATTATAGTCATCTCACAACCTGTGTGATCACACAGAAAATAAATATGCAATGAAGCAAACAGGTGGACTTTATTAATGCAACACACACACACACACACACACACACACACACACACACACACACACACACACACACACACACACACACACACACACACACACACACACACACACACACAGAACAGATGACAGAATGTGGGCACCATTCACTCGGTGTGTAACTGCTGTCTTGCCCCTCTTTAACTGCTCTCTCCATATGACATTGATGCGTTTTGCCTAACGAGGCCACGCTGACTCTGATATGAAGCGTATGCTTATTTACTCCACACACAACGTCTCTCTAATGTGAACCCTTCAGAAGCCTTTTATGGGTTGGGAATGTCATAAAATGTATAAGAACAAAATTATAAATAAATTAATAAATATAAATAAATAACTACATAAAAATAAAATACCTACAAATAAGTTATTGGTGTTTGAAAATTAAATATATGGTGGACCTAAGAGGAGATCACAGCAGCCTCCCAGAGCATGAACCAGTCAGCATCACAAAGGCAGACGTCCAACAACGAGTCTCCGGATTGAAGAGCTGGACAATGCCCGGACCTGACACGATCCATGCCTACTGGCTGAAAAAGCTAACCACACTCCACGATCACACAGCAGCACAAATAAGGGGCTGCTAACAGCTGGCACTCCTCCAGACTGGCTAACACAGGGCAGAACAATCCTTATCATGAAGAATCCCCACAAGGGTATGACACCATCAAACTACTCTCAGGTCCTCTCAGGCATCGCAGCAACCATGCTGAGTAGCTACATGAGTCAATGCTTGAGCACAGGTCAGAAGACCCCTGGAAATGACACCAGAGGGCCAAAACAGCAGCTCCTGGTTGGTAGAGCAGTACATCAGGACTCTAAGATGAAGCTGACCAACCTGAGCACTGCCTGGACTGACTACAAGAAAGCCTGTGACTCCCCACACGTGGACACTGGAGTGCCTGGCTCTGTACAAGGCTAATAGTGCACTATTAACATTCATCAGGAACTCAGGGGGAGTGTGGAAGACAACACTGGAGGCCAATTCTGAGGCAATCACACAAATCACCATCAATAGAAATGCAATAGAAACTCTGCTTCTTTAAGGCCAGTCTAATGACAATGTTCCTGTGCAATTAAACCCACTGTCTGCACAATACGTGACAACTGCTCAGGTACCAGACCACTTTTCTTTCTTTATCGTTAGTTATTTATTATTTTCTTTTTTAAATAAATTTCATTTTCTTTGAAATATGGAATATACCAAGCTGATATCCTGTCCTCGCTGCTGTTCTGCATAGGCCTTAACCCTCTAAGTGTGGCTTCAGATATCGATTCAGCAGCCACTTCCTGTACATGGATGATATCAAGCTGTACGTGAGGAGCGAATCACGTCAGGGCCTGGTGCTGTCCCTCATATTTGAGGGTCTTTCTTACTGTCTGCCACTGTTCAGGGAGGCTGCTGTGGTCTGCTCTTACACCACTACACCACCACCACTGAGCATTGTTGTTATGTGTTGTATCCTTCTCCCTTCATATTTGATGACATCTCTTTGTGTTGTACCTCATCCATCTGTAGCTGCAATAGCTTGTCTTGATATTAGTCTGGATGTTGAGTTTTGAAGAGTACGTAGGTGCCACATCCTCTTCATTTAACCCCAGTATGGCTTTAATTTTTCTTTTCTTTTTAATACATATATAACATCTATGTATTTTTCTTTGTTATTTGTTGTTTTTTTAATATAGAGTATGTGTTTTTTTGGTCCAATAATCTGTTATGTACCTGTGAAAACAATCAAACATAATCCAGGTCACTGAGTCTGAAGGCTTATGTCAAAGATGTCAAAGGCTTATAATTAAATAAGATAGCATTTTAGCCACTGCAATAACCAACTAGGCTACTATTTCCTAAGGTTATGTTAGTTCACATTTCAATAAATTAATTATGGTTATACAGCCAAGACTGTACTGTGAAACAGTGAATCTTTCTCTTTTATCACACTGTAGCAAGCAAGTCCATCAGCCACCAAAGGCAAGCCACTTAGCCTCAGTTTGACTTCATAAACAGCCACAGTGAAGCCTTAAGAGAAGTTATGGTTTCTAGATAGCTGTAAGACCAAAGGCACAGCACACACAAATATTCACACAAACCCGGAGCTGGTTTGTTAAGGCCATTTGTGTAAACACCATTTTGCCTGGTAAGCTACCGCCAATGGGAAGTATTTCTCTGTGAATGTAGCACATTTGGAGTTCAAGAGGAAAGGTAGCAAAGGGGGAAGGAACCAGGAAGCAGACTAACTAAGGGGAGAATAAAGACAACAAAAGGAAAGGGCACGCAGACAAGAGAGCAGGAAGGAGGAGGACAAGCAAAAAGAGATGTGGGCATCCCAGATAAAGAGGTTTAATTGACTGTCACAGAGCCTTGTGGTTGTGCTGCAGCTACTAATAGCCAGCTAGAGGCTGCTGAGGCTAGCGGACACACAGAGAAGCTGGACTTTCCTCTCATTATCGCTGCTACCCTCAAGCTCTTCCTCTCGTTTCCTCTTTGTCTCCCACAAAGTGTGTGCTACAGCTCTGTTTAGGCTTATTTGGTTCAGCGTTGTGCGCTTTAGTGGCACAGATGTTAGAAGAATCCTATTGTGAAAGAATTCCATAACGAAAAGAAATCATAAAAAATAACTAGCACACAGTAATAACATGCCTGGCATGATTTCGAGCTTGTGTGTGTGTGTGTGTGTGTGTCTAGTGTAAGATATTTTAACAATAGATCTGGTTTGGTGCAATTTGTCTGTGTGGATGTTGGAAGTTTAAGGTTTTACCAAAGAATAGAAATGCATTTAAATAAAAACAACTGAGAAATTAGTCAGTGCATCCGAGAGGGTTACATTTTTCCATGTGCGAGTGTGTGTGCCACAAAGAATCTCACCGTTGTTATTGTTATCACTTTGTATGGGATTAATATTTCTTAAAAGCTTCGAATAATCATCTTCTCTGGCAGTTTCTTCTCACCTCTTCCTCATCCTAACTCACCCCCCCCCCCCCCCCCCCCCCCCATCTCTTCATGTCCCTGCTGCCCTGTACCCTCTAATAGGCTATTGATTTTCCATCTGCTCACGAAGCAGCCTCTACTTTTACCGTTCACTCATGATATTAGCTGTCCATTAACAGCAGTGAACAGCTCGGCTTGCACGTCAGCATCTTGGTTCACACATTCTCTCTCTCTCTCTAACACACACACACACACACACACACACACACACACACACACACACACACACACACACACACACACACACACACACAGGTCAACTATGTTAGTCCTGTCCAGCAGATTGACTTTTCTTGCCGTTCTTTGTAATCATTGCACCAAATAAGACAATTACAGGGTAAGATTGGTTATTACTGGCATAATTGCTCGTTACTGCTGTGTTTGTAATTAATTGTAGGTCACAGTCTGTATCTTCAGTATGAATCATAACTTCCGAGCAATAACACTACCTGCTGTGGCAAAGTTCAGCTTTGTGAGCGCTAATGAGTCTGGTATTATCTCTGTTTTCTTGTAAACAAATGTGATTCGTGTATTAGAACAACAGCAACATCTGTGAGAATCCCACCGAACATTTCAGTTCCAGCTCTGATTCACACACAGGCTCAATAAAAACAAGCAGGGTATGGGAAGCTTGTAGGGCAGCACGCTTTCCTTGATTCAAGTCCAAGTCAGTAGGCTTTGTTGGTGCTGACTGTCTGCTTTTGATCCACTAATAAAGGTATAAAAACCAATATCAAAGAAACAAAATAAAAATCTAAAATTTCTTTATTACTGACAGCATTTATTTTACATCATTTACGTCATTTTTATACATTTTCTAATTATGTGATTTTTTTTCCCAAATGACACGTTAAAATTACAGATACTAAATAAACAAATAAATAAAGTTGAGCATATTATGTTGTCAGCAATGGTGGAACTTTCAGAAACTTTTCTCATTGTAATACAAGTGCAAAACTGCAGTTTCCTTTCTCTCTGACGCCTACGACAAAGCACTACTGGGAATTTCTGTGGTTATCAGATTCTATACTTCAGTAACTTTAACAGTAACTTTTAAATGCTCTTGCATTGTAACACCAGTGGCATTAAATCTGACTTGAAATTATATTTGTAATCAGTCTACTTAAAGACAATGACAGAAATTTAATGGTTATATTCAAGGTAATATTTTGAAATCATTATTTTAATAGATACATAAAAGTAGTATTGACTTGAATGACTGGAGTATACATTCAATTCAATGACATTTTATTTATATAGCATCAAATCACAACAAGGCACTTCATATTGTAGGTAAAGACCCTACAATAATACAGAGAAAACCCAACAGTCAAAACGACCCCCTATGAGCAGCACTTGGTGACAGTGGGAAGGAAAAACTCCTTTTAACAGGAAGAAACCTCCATCAGAACCAGGCTCAGGGAGGGGGGGGGTCATCTGCTGAGGGGGGGAGAGAGACAGAGATAAATAATAACTAATGATTAAATGTAGAGTGGGGTATAAACAGAGAGAGTGAAAGAGACGAGTGAAGAAAAAACACTTAGGAAAGCTTTAAGCCTAATCTTAAAAATAGAGAGGGTGTCTGTCTCCCAAATCCAAGCTGGGAGCTGGTTCCACAGAAGAGGGCCCTGAAAGCTGAAGGCTTTCAGAGATGCTGCAGAGAGGTGTATAAGACTGCAAGTCTGCTTCCTGGTCCCAAACCTGGATTTCATAAATTTAGTCAGTTTTTTAAAAATGAGAGCTGCTCCATCCAAAGTGGGATGGATGCCATCTCTCCTAACCAGGCTTTCCCCAGAAAGGTTCCCAATTATCTGTAAAGCCCACATCATCTTTTGGACACCACTCAGAGAGCCAGCGATTCAAGGAGAACATGTGGCTAAAGACGTGAATCTTGGTTCGATTTGGGAGGAACCAGAGAAAACTGCAGATGTTGTTTTGTCAAAGTTACACAACTTTAACTTTAACATTAACTTAACTTTATTTTATGAAATCTACGTTTATCCTTAGCCAGCAATTTCCGATTTCCTTCTATGTCGCCTGCTCCGGCCCCTGGAAGACAATCTCAGTGGCTGATGATGTCTCTAGCTTCACGTGCCTGAAAACAGTCGCGTTGTTCCTCGGCAGGTGTGTTTGCCCAGTGGAGAAAAATGATTTAAAAGGTGAACAAAATATCATTTCTCTGATGATGTAAGCTGTTATAACTCACATGTAAAGCTGTATTGTAGCAGCATTGTTAGGACCCCAAGAGGGAATTTTTTTTTTTTTTTTTTTTGACAGCAAATGACAGCAGGGTGTCTGAAAGAGGTTAATGATGTATTGTGTTATAGGTTTGTACAGTCAGAGGTTGTCGGGCTGTCAGTCGTTCTCCACTGCCACTTATTTCCATTATCACTTTGTAATGAGGGCTGTACATCCTGGCAGTTTGTGTTATGGGAATTACAATTTCTTTTTCTTGAAGTTTCTCAGCTGTCCATCATCTTTCTGCTCACTTTATTTTATGATTTCCTTTTATCTTCCATGAGTACTACTATGGAGTACTACGGAGCTTTTTGTCCTCTGAGTACACATCCTAGCATACCTTCAGTTGTTTTAATGCCAATCGACTCATCAATATTTGATGACATGCAACAAAAAAGTGGAGAATTATTAGAAATGTTTTATGTTTTATGACCATGAATCATATGCATTATATACTGTACTTGTAGATCAAAGCTCTCTCAGTTATGCATTGTTTATATTGAGTGTGAATATTGTTTTCATTCCTCCCTGCATAAGGGTGGTGTTGTTCACCCTATTCTGCGGCAGCTGGCGATTAGCCGGACACTGGGGGGTGCCTCCTTTTAATTGAGGCCTTACTAGGCCAGCTTCACTCCACCTCCTTCCTGGCCTCAAGCTGCACTGTGTGTGCCGAAACCGAGTAGGGCTGTGTTACTGTGATCCTGTGCGTTTAGACGAGCTAGATCGACAGCTTTTGTACGTATTGCAGATATCTTCTTGAACATGCTCCTGTTTATGTTATAGAGGCAGGTAAGGTGTGTTCTTTTGCTTTCTTTTCAGTGAAAGGTAAGCTAATTGTTTATATTTTGTGAATGCTGTGCTTGGCATGTTGTTGAGGCCCACGCTGATGTAATCGACATAAAAAGAATAAATAAAGCATTTCTGTTTGGAGTGCAGTTCCTCTGTGGCACTGGTCCTTCCTACGGAGTGGGAAAGACGGGAGTCGCTTCTGTGTAATGTTCAGGTCAGGGTATGAGACTTTACATAATCACACCCGCGGGAGAATACAGGAGAGATGTGCTTTCGCATTCGTATGTCTTATTTACTCATTTGATCCTCACTTTTCAAGTTAATTTGTCACTTCAGTTCCCCTATTATTAACTACATGATAATCTTTAGACTAAATAACACCGGTTTGAAGTAACAAGAGGTTAATCAGTCATGATATGTTCACAAACAGGAAACGCAGAATCAGTTTAGCAAAGTGAAGAGGCTTTTCATGATTTCTCAATTTAATAATAATGAAAAAAATAAAAAATCCCAACAGAAAAATTTAAAGTGACTGGATTATTCTGGTGCTGAAATTATACAGAGTAGTTATTTCAGTCCTTAATTTACTCTAATTTCTTTTCATGGATAACTTTCAGTGCATCTGTCTTATTTTCCCCATTGCCAGCCCATGCAAGTGAACAGTTGCTTTCATATTGAATATGATCCCTGTAATCAGATGTTTGAAAAACAGGAGATTTGTCCAATTTCCTGCCATGTCGCTCTGCAAAATTGTCTCCTCTGTCTTTATCCCGTCACTTCATTTCCCTTTGCTCACAATTACACAATCCAAAACACACAAAAGGAGCTCATTTAGGATTCTACGTTTTACAGGCTTTCAAATGCTTACCCTCCCACAGAGGCTGCAGAGGAATCCAAGAAAAAGAAATACAGGATACGTGTGTGTGTGTGTGTTTCCTGTCACGTTTGTGTTTCACTGTTAATTGCTAAATCTTTCACCTGAACTTCACATATAAAATGGAGGCTCATCCCCTCTGAGCTCTCCACAGACAATATAAACTAAGCATGAAGTTAATTTGTGTCCTTCAGGATTCAGATAGTCATTGAATTGGGTGCTGAGCTTTTTTTTTCTTTTTTTTTTGGACAGGTGTGACAGCCATTGTGCAGAAACTGAGTTCGGGCTGCAGTTTAGAATTAGGATTAAGTTTGTTGGCTCGGGAATTAATGCAATCAATGTAAGGACTTTACAAGTAATGCACCACAAGAGTGCATGGAAGTGTGTGAGTGTGAGTATGTGTGCAAGATGAAATTGCGTTGGCCTTTACGGAGCCGAGTTAATTGTCTGATTGGGTGGTTCGGTTCCCTCCTGGATGGCTGTAATTTACTCATCCCCCAGCATATGTGAGGCTGCTGCAGCACATACTTGACCTTCTCAAATAACGGGGCCAGATAGAGAGAGAGGCAGAGAGAGAGAGATGTCTGTGTGAGCACGCTCACATGTCTCTATGTGTGTCTGTGTGTGTGCCGACAATTTGTTTAATGCTAAAGTGGACAGCTGGGCCGACAGCTCTCACTTTAGAGAGCTAAAAGCCTCTTTAATTTAGAGAGTTGGAGCAAGGGAAAAAGAGGCAGACAAACAGAACGAGCGAGAGTGCAAAAAAAGTGCAGACTATCCAGAGAAGAAGGAAATGAAACGAGACAGATGTTGGTTTCCACTCCAGTCCAAATAAATAAATAGAGCAGTGAAAAATATATGGAAATTAGAATACCCCCCCCCCCCCCCCCCCCGTGGCTCTCATACTTTCAATAAATAAACAAATAGTGTGTCTTTAGATTTTTTCATTAGTCTGACCTAAAGTTGGAACACACAAACTATTTTGTGTGTTTGTGTGTGTGTGTGTGTTTGTGTTGGCGAGTATGAATTGTATCTATATCTTCCTCCAATACACTCACTGAGCTGAAAGCTTTCTGACAACACCTGCACTAACATCACCTGAGCCCCAAAGAGAGGTGTGTGTGTGTGTGTGTGTGTGTGTGTGCGCGCGCGTGTGCGTGCGCTTGCATTGAAATATTGAACATCACTGCACAATCTCTCCAGCATGAGTCATATGCTGGACACCTTTCTCACCCTGAGTGTATCTGGCCTGCTTTAAAGCACCATTGTGCCGGCTTGATGTGGCTTTGAGGTGCAAACTAGATTGGAGGAACGGGGAAATAAAATGCTGAATACTGTGAAGATCAACTGGAACTGGACTGAAGTGTCAACCTTACAAGGTTTGATCTGAAAGGCAAGTTTGATTTACATCACTTTAATTGGCTACAAATTATTAGCAAATACAAGTTAAAAATGAACAAACAGAAAGTGCTGTTTATGAATTCACCTTTAAACAAATGTCCTGTTCTGGAGACAGAACGCTGTCACAATTTGGCTGTAGCAGCAGCAGAGGTTCAGAAGCAGCTCAGGCAGGAGTAGTAGTAGTAGCTCAGACCTTCATATTAGGAAACTCCTTTGAAGGCCGTTCCATATATTCTGGAGCATGGCTGTTGACAGTGCACCTTCTTGAAGTAAAATAATGAATGAACTTTATATCTTTATATCTGAAGGAGACAGACACCCTCTCTATTTTTAAGATTAGGCTTAAAACTTTCCTTTATGATCAAGCTTATAATTAGGGCTGGATCAGGTGACCCTGAACCCTCCCTTAGTTTTACCCAGCTCTGCATTTAATCATTAGTTATTATTAATCTCTGTCCCCCCCCCCCCCCCCCCCCCCCCCCCCCCCTCAGCAGATGACCCCCCCCCCTCCCTGAGCCTGGTTCTGCTGGAGGTTTCTTCCTGTTAAAGGGAGTTTTTCCTTCCCACTGTCACCAAGTGCTGCTCATAGGGGGTCGTTTTGACTGTTGGGTTTTCTGTTTAATTACTGTGGTGTCTTTGCCTACAATATAAAGCACCTTGAGGTGACTGTTGCAATTTGGCACTGTATAAATAAAATCTAATTGAACTGAAATACTGGTAATTAACAGTGTTAACACGTTAATGTAATTACATTTTATTTTTCCTTAATACAGTGATATGACACATTATTGTAGTTGAGTAATCAGTAATTGTAATCACATTACAGTTATAATTATGTTATAAAGGTCCTTCAGTTTTCTGCACTCCAGGCAGATTGAATGAAAAAGAACATCAATCAGCTGAGTTTGGTTCATGTGCAGGTAGGAGGAAAATAGTGGAGCAGTCTACAACTTTTGAGGAGTGGAGATATGGACAATTTTATTGATTTCCTCACACTTTTATTGTTATTGCATGAAAGAATAAGAGCGCAGTGGTAAACTGTGTCCAGGACAGAAACTACTGCATCATACTGCTAACACAGCACAGGCTCTTTGCAAGCAAATTCACAGAGAGCATGCTAGACTTCTAAAGTTACTCAGATTAGCTGATCACTCCTCCCACCCATCAAATGATACCATTTATGTAAGTTGAGAGTAGAAACTAATGCTCATACTTTCATAAAGATAAGTAGAGCTCACTGAGAACTTCTCTGATACAAATCAAGTCAACACCTACGGGAGATTTTAGAGAGACATATCAGACAGTGCTGTCTAATATTTCTCTGCTTTAATTTCCTTCCTATGCTGAAATAACATCTGAGTGTCTTATTGCCACACTGGATTATTGTAGATGGTCAAACACATGGCCTTACCCAAGTATTGACTCACCAACCGAAGGCTGGGACAGCACAAAAAGGTGAAAAGAAATGTTCTGTGAGTGTTTAAATGTTTGTGACAGAACACAACATTATATTATGGTTTGGTCATCTGCATCAAATATTAGCTATTATGTTGAAATGCAGCATTAAATATTTCTTTCACAAATTTATAAACACATTTGTGTCTGTCCCCTTCCTCTCCCCCGTTCTCTCTCCCTCTATGTGACCCTCACACTCCCTTCTTCTTCCATCTGCAAACTTAAACACCATCAAATATGTCTTTGAAGAAAAGTTCAGTCAAATAACTTCCAAGAGTTTTTATTCAGAGGAGCAACTTGTGAAATTTCACAGCTTCAGACTTCAGTGGGTGGCCATTACAGCATGCAATTCTAGCTCTAATACACAGCATTTAATGCATATTTTGCAAAGATGTATTCAGAACATGCCAACATGTGTGTAACTTTATATTTATGTATGTGCATATTCTTTTGACTTTGTTGCAATGACTGCAACATGAACTTCAGAATTATTCATCCTATTTTTCTGAAGATACCACAGGGAGCCCAAAATAATCCTATTTATGCCACCGAGACACCATAGACTCCTTCACCACACGGCAGTTTAACTTGATGTGGACTGACAACAAAATTATATGCAATGTAAAATCACTGCTTCCACTTCTCTCTTTGCACTAGAAGTTAAAGACGCTAAACTTTTGTGTTTTTTTGTTATGACTGCAGTGATAGAAGCCTTCCATCCTGCATCAGTGCTGCAATATTTCAGCAGTGCTAACTGGAGAGTTTCTGTTGGCTTCACTTAAATATTCAGTTCACCAAAAAAAAAAGGACTGAACTGACAGACTATAACAGATCTGCAAATTTGAAATAAATTATCTTTGTATGAATGTTCTTTTCTCCTCACATTTCTGTTTGACTTTTGTAGCATAATGATGCACTTGTTCCAAAAAAAGTGTATTTCTTTCTGCTGCACTTTCTGAAATCTTGGATAATATTATGCCTTCAGTTGCACAGAGGTTATTCAAATAAAACGTTCAACTGGAAATTTCAAAAGTATGGTTGCATACTTGGCCTTTTGGCCATAATTAAACAATAATATAATAAAATAAACTTACAAAAAACAAACAAAAAGCGTTGATGTGAAGTGATATGGAAAATAGTGTACCTCTGAGTGGGTCATCCGGGGCCAGCTTTTAAGTGAGCTGCATCGGCTGATAACGCTCCAGCCAAATGCCACTGAGGTGTGAAACTGTCGGTTTCTTAAAATGGCTGAGAACATGGTCTCAATCTTAGCTGCAGTATGACACTTTATCCAAATGATCCTTAAAGAAACCCTCTTGACCAAAATCATTTTGATGCCTTTTTTAACCTAATTATACTAAAATGATTATCTTATATCCTTAGCTTTTCTTAAGATTCAAAAGGACTAGGGGTCAGTGCACTGTGCTAACCCTGCGCTTGTTTAGGCCGCAAATGTCCTGCATCACACCCTCATTCTGAACCCTCCTTTTAGCTGATAACCATAAACCACTCGATGAGGCCAGAGGGAGTCAATTTCTCCGACCAGCAGTGCATCTAAATTTCTCAGCTGGTTGTGGCTCCCTCCTGGAGGTGGCTCTCTACTATCTGTTAGCAGCATCCAGTCGTGTAACCCCTCCAGCTATCTGCTCGCTGCCTCGTTGATGCTGGCTTCTCAGCTCTATGCTATGGGACTCCTTCCACCCCTGCTAATCCTTCACTTTCAGACTAATCCTACTCGTTCTCACAGCTCCTGTTCTCTGCTTATTCTCTCCTATCAGCAAAGCTTGTTTACTCAGTCTCTCATGGCTTTTCTAGTTTCTCCTTCTGTCTGTCTCTCTCTTTTTTCTTTTTTACAGTATCTGCACTTTTCTTATAGTTCCTCTCCCCTCTTGTTTAACTTACTGGTAATTCTTCTGAATAGAGGATCCAGCCCACATTTGAAAGAACAAAAATATGTCCCCATTTAGGTTTTCTCCACAGGTCAACAGACACTTCTAACATCCTCAGATATTCTGAAAGGATCAAACTTTCTGTTTTGTCCAGTCATTTTTACTAGCCCTACTACACTAGGGTACTGAAAGACACTGATATTTAATATCTGATCTGACTGGTGGTTATCTCCCAAATGTCATGTATGATACACTTTCTTTGATACACACACAGTTACTGTATAATTAACATTACACGGTACTTAATGGATCTATTAGCTGTTACATCGCTCACAAAACAGCGTATTAATATGTACAGCAGTCTTAACTGGTTTAATTATTCATGTTTCTATTGGACACTTGAAAGTTGCAGTCAACATGCTGCGTTTTTAACAGACTAATTAATGCATCCACACTAGGTAACCACACACTTGGATGAGCTTTCTGAAGCTGGCCTAATGGTCCCACGCTTTCAAACATACAATTTAAAACAGGGTTCTCACTCAGTTTCACTTTGTTTAATGACAAAAAGTGAACAATTTTCTTTTTTCTTCTTCTTTTTTAATGGGTTTATTCTCCACAGTGGAGCAAAGCTAGGAGAGGTGTTTACTTTTTCTGCTCTTTGATGCTTCTCACAGTCTTTTGGCAGCATGTAGTAGGGCTAAAAGCTATTAGATTGCCTACCCATGTGTGGACTAATGCTTAATTTATTGTACAGTGATTGTCTGTTTGCATATGCATTTGGCTATGGAGAGGAATTTTCAACCAACACAAATGTGCTCCTGTGTAAAATCCCAACTGTGTATTGCTCAGTGTGGATGATGCTGTGCATTTAGCCAACTGCTGATTGGTTGATCAGCAGGTCAGCGCAGAAAATGACAGAAGCACAAAAAACATTACAGATAAAAGATTACAGTACAAGAAGCACAGACAGTGGCCGCGATGGACACTTTTCATTATTTTTAACACTCAGTTTTACTTCAACTGACTTCCTTCTTCTCTGTGTTGGCTGATGGACCAACAACAGCCCAAGCAAGAGAAGCCCACAGACTGGTTGCACCACATATTTTCAACACTGCCCCCATCTGACAACAGATGGTCTCTGCAGGTAGACGAGCAGTCCGTAGCTGCTAACAGACTTTCAACGTGCTGCCACTGCCGAACCATAAATTCCCCATTAGAAACCACTCAGATGGCTGTCTGAGGCTAAAAGCGCTGCGTGTTGATGCACTCAGCTCACAGTTACTCAGCTGGGTGAGCTGAGTGGAAGTGGTTACAGGGGGAAGCAGCAGCTGTCACTGCAAGGCAAAACCAAATATGCAGATAACACAAATGTATATATGTTCTTCTTTTTACACCATTTACGTTATAGGCGCTCCTGTAGGGCTGCAGATCCAGCAGCAATATCGCCATGTTGAAAATGTATTGCTGTGGCAACAATTATTAATGTGTATGAGTATTAGCGTGCATGCATGAACTGTAGGATTTATTTGCAGTAACGCCACCCTTATAACTATTTCTTTCTATTATATTAATTTAATGTATTTGTAAACATCGGGAGAAATTGCATGGGGTTATGTGTCATCTTTGTGCTTTAGTTATGTGTCTTCGCCCATATTAGTAAATATCACATTTTTTCCCTTTCATAATAAAAGAGTGTTCTTTGGGTGTACTGCTGGGAAAGTGGTTCAAGAAATCACTTTTATAGGTGGAGTAATTTGCTGCTGTGTTTCCCATCTGTATAATCTATGAACACTGGGAACTATACAGTAAAGAAAGATAAAAAATGGATGCATGTTTTGTATTAATATTCATCAACAGCTGATGCAGAGCAGCTAATATATATGTATCAAGTAAGAAAATGAGTTTAGCATACAAGCACTGTTTAAGCTAACCACATTTTTTTCTTTTTCTGCTAATATTTTACAATATGTATCCTTAAGGATGCATATTGTTGCCAAGCAACTAAAACAGTTAGTGTTCTTGATCTTATCTCTGCATCTCGCCATCGCCATGACCCCCTCATGAGTTGGCTGTAATGAATATGTAATTATCAGCCATCGGAAACAAGAATACAACAATAGACCTGCCTGATTAATATATCGGCAACCACAAGACAGAAGTCATAAAAAGCCTAAAGACAGACCCAAAATTCTCAAGACAATAAAGAGTAAGAAAGTATGAAACAGCTGTATAAAGCCATAAGACAACACAGTGAAACCATGATACAATTGCAGGAAAGCAGAAAGAGCATAGCACAGATGGAGGAAGCCAGATAAAAAAAGGTCCTACAGCCTTTGAAATATTATTGCCACAAGTACTAAAAATCCATCTTTTTCTCCTGTCAACTGTTGCATAAAGTTTGGAGCATGAAGATAGTTGGATTGATGAATGACCTTCATTTGCCGTCAGTAAGTGGCAGCGCGTGAGATAATGGGGGATGGGGCCGTCCAACGCCAGAGCACTCTGTGATGCTACCATCAGATCGGACGACATGTCCTACCTGCAGGGAGGGGCGTGTGAAGCCTTCTGGCAAGAACAAACCGTCTTGTCAAAACCATACAGTCATGAGATTAAGGTTAAGCTGTGCCAAAAACCACTGTCAAAACAGGTTCAGAGTGTGTATCTGTGTGCACATGTGTGTGCCTGTGTGTGTATGTGTGACACTGTACAGCATAACAGGGTTATTTCTCTACAGACAGCTCTGGGCAGTTGTGAGACCTGTTCCTCTCCGCAGCCGTCTTGTGGAAATCGATTCACCTTTCGCCTCAAACACACACACACACACACACACACACACACTGGCACGTACACAGTTGCACTCAAACACACAGATCCTAACATGCAAACACAAAGAGGAAAAACCTCACATCTGGTGCCTTTGCACGGGCACTTTTGTGAGAAGTTGGAGTGACATCAATTGCACTCAGATAAAAATGGATTTTGCCCTGGCTGTTGGCTCCGTAATACATTCTGATGCCACAGCAGAGGAACATTTATCAGGAGTCAAATCAGACGCCTCACTTTCACACCCAAACACATATCACATACGGAGAGGAGGCTAACCGATCTCATGCACAGAATTACACCATGCTCAATGCTGCATTCATTTCATTTTGCATTCTTCAAAGTAACTCATTACTTCTGGGAGGTTTGAGGGTATTAGGAAATAAAGGTGAGTTGCTCTTCTCTAGTTGAGACAAGAGCAACTAAGTTGCCTTGAGGCTATATAAATAAAACAGAATTAAATTGAATAACATTCTGAGTGTAGCTGTTCACGTTCACTTTTAAAGCCAATCCTCTTCCTGTCTCTATGGCATCTTCATCTAGATTTATTTATTTATCAAAGACTCTTTGAAATCCCAAGTTGTATCATAATAGCCCAGCGTAAGCATAACATCATAAGTTTCCTTTGTTGTCAGTGTGATGCCCCAGATTATATCTGCTTTCCTCGCTTTTTCTCATCATGGACACCGACGGGCTCCCACAACAATCAGAAACTTTATTTCCTTAGCCTGCTGCATTTCAACATGCAGGTCATCTACTTCCTCAGTTCCTGCCCTCGTACTGTAAATACACCCATAAATAAGTCTGCATTTAAGTCAAGGTGTTTTAAATGTCCTGATACTTAAAGATTGTCAAACTGTGACATTTAAAGATATGTCTGCTGGATCGACCTGGCTGAGCTCACTGCATGCGTGACAGCAGACACACACCGTACACCTCACAAGTTTCCATATCTACACAAGAACAGGAATGGATCATTTAACGCATTCACAATACCGATTAAAGGAAATCTGATCGTGTAAAACAGGATTTTAGCTTGAACATCGAAGCTACTGAGGGTGTGTGTGTTTGATATAGATGTTTACATTACACAGCTGAGGAAATGAAAAGTGTCTTTTCTTTGGATAAGCAGGTGAGCTTGGACTTCACATCTGAAACCTTTGGGAGGTTTCAGATGTGAGAGATTACAGAAAGATGATGGAAATAAGTCTATTGTTACATCACACATGTTGTAACAATAGACTTACCTATAGACTGGTGTATAATACTTGGATTTTGCCACCATGACATCACCCCCACTTTCACTGATTTCACACAAAGAAAATAAATGATTTCTATTATATTTGTATTTAACCCACGAGCATAGAGGTCCACACCTTGCACTGCTGTTAGGGTTAGGGGTAAATAAGCTAAGGACACCAAAAATGGTTTTGTACCGGCCTCTAACTGGTCTTATTCTTGCTGCAAAGTTGGACGTTTTTACAGACTCGCTTTTGAAGCCAGCCTCAAGTGGTCACTTGAGAAACTCCAGTACCAATCAGCTGACTGTACAAGAGCTACCCTACTACATAGTACACATGTTTACACCTTGGGGGTACATAAGCTATTTTTCAAACTGAGAAAGGTTTTGTCCTTACCTCCTAAAGGAACTTGTTTGGAGGATGAACACAAGGCCACAGCAGCACCAGGCTGAATCCAGCACACAGCCCCATCAGAGCTCAGAAAGTAGATGGGTAGTGGCAGCATACCAACCCCTCACTTTAGACTCCTCCTATACATGTACCTCTACCAAGACTTAATTCTCTCATCAAGTGAATACTGATGTTAGCTAATAACTATCAGCCAGAAGTCTGCACCCTTAAATGGCCTGCAGTGAATGCAGACCACCATTAGCCTGAAATGAAGGGTAGAGCAGAGCTGGCTGAGGATCAGGACTTTTCATCGTCCAGATATCCAGCTGATGGTCTGTTTTCTGAACAGTGTGTCTGGCATCCATTTTATGCTCCAGTGGACCCGGTTTTGGGCAGTGATTCAGACGCTGCTTTGCCCTGCTGTGGAACACTTACAACTTTGATCCTTAAATTGACACAAAATCCTTTACAGTGGACTACAGAGAACACAGGGACAAGGATGGAAGAGTTGGGCTGGGTGTTTTTCTCAGGGCATTCAGATTTAGGCCCAACAGACACTTTTGGGGAAAGAGCCATTCGACTCTACAATGCGGCAGTTAACACAAAGCTGGATAAACTATGACTCTTAATTCTGTTAAACAATATAATCAAGCATTAATTATGGTTTCAAAAAAGCTAACAGTTGAGTCTGCAAATAAGAGCTAAGTTTACTGTCTATGGTCACTGTTCTGCTACTAAGCACAGGATTAATGCAGTTGATGGGGATGTAATTTTTAAACCGTATTGTCTGTTCACTGCAATACCAGAGACAATTATAGCACTGAAGAAGATTTTAAGTACACACCGGGCTACCTGAATGAAATTAATAAATGCTTATATGGATGTTTATACCAGAAGAGGTAGTGATATAGTTTACAATACCCGTGTCACACACAAACAGGCACAAATAAATATGAGAAAGGGACAGGACACTGCAAGGGCACAAAACAATTAGATCCCTCTTAAGAGATGTGCTACTATTAAATAGAAGTGTTGCAAACTCCCAATTTTTTTTTGTAGATTAAATTTTCAGCTTAAGAAGAAATCAACTGTCACACTTAACACAGTGAAGTAAATCTTACATGCTTTGTGTACAGATGAAATAATATTATTAATTTCTGATGCACTGCAGAGAAGAAAAGGGGACACAGAAGGACAAAGTAAAGGAAAATACCAGAAGTAGTCTGAGGTAATCTGATGGTAAGGGTATATTTTTGGACTTGAAAAGACAGTTGGGGCCAGGGGACATGAAGGGAGCACTGAGGAAGAACAGGAAAAAAGGTAGACCAAAGGACTGTAGATCTCATGCCAAACCTAATTACCTTTACCTCAGAGAGAATGGCAGGGAGCAGCCCTGCTCTCCACAATGAGTGGATGGAGGGAAATGAATCTCTGGAGAAGAATGACAGAACAAAACCCCAATCTGTCCAAAGGTTCACACATATGTCTCGCTGTGGGGGCTTGTGCATTTTCTCCACATGGGTGTACACACACACACACACACACACACACACACACACACACACACACACACACACACACACACACACACAAAAGCTAAAATCACTGTGATTTTAGCTTTTTTGCATCTTATAAGAGCAAATTGATGAAATGAGGTGATTGGAAGACTCTGAAGGGATGCTACCTTTTGGCAGATATGTAGAGATGCATAACTTATATGGCTTCATCACATAAGTGTCACGGCTGGGTGCTGGCAAGGCAGGGAGGACCCCAGTGCAGGACACGGCGAGAGCAGGGTTAGAGAGAAGATTTATTGATAATTTCAATAAATACAAAAACAGCAAACTCGGAACTCGAAAGTGGGAACTGGAAACTCGAAAACTAGAAGACAAAACACAGCAGACGAAAAACCGACGAGGACCCGAACACCGAACTAAACAACACTGAGACTTAAATACACGGATGGAACGAGGGGGAGTGGAAAACAGCTGAGCACAACAGGTGAAAAGAATAAGACTAATAACACAGGAAGTAAAACACAACACAAAACACAGGGAACACTGGACTACCAAAATAACGCAGGAAGTACTAAACATAACATACGCAGACCTAACACAGAAAACTTGACAAAGGCAATATTACACAATGAAACAACAAGAGAAACCAAACCGCACACTCAAACAACAAACAGAGACACCAAAAGAAACACTAAAACCACCTGAAAAGTACAACAAAAGAAAGCTACACAAAAGAAACTCAAAAACACTGGGCCACTGGCCCAGGACCATGACAATAAGTTGATTAGTTGATTATGATCAGTTTGTCATTGCTGTCCTCATAACTTCCACGTGGTGTGGTGGGAGGATCGAAGGTGGACAGACAGCACAAGAACAAAGATATAATACTGTGTCCAACAGCGGGCGGTTAAGACATATTAAAATTGTGCTTATGATTTGTTGTCACTTTTGCTGGACATTCCTTTTCATTGTCTTCCAAAACAATATAATAGACAATTTAAAGTAAAAAAATAAAATTTATTCTTCTGATTTGAAACCGTGGCTGAAGCTTGAAGTGGCACCAGGAGAGGTGGCAGTGCTCCATGATATCGAAACATTATCTGGAGATAATGAAAACAAGTTTGAAGACTTTACATTTTACAAGAAGTGAACTGCTGATAGCTTTTTAACACACTAATTATCTGTGCTTCAATACAGGCTGAAGGTCACATTATTCACTGTACCCCCACCCCCCCACCCCAAAAAAAGTACCTACTATCAGATTGCATTGTGGGTAATGTAAGTAAAAAATGAGGAAAATTGTCTGGCAGGGCCATAGACATGATTTCAGGTTATTAGCTGTGGCTTTATTCCCACACTGGTATTTTTCTATGTGTATGGTGTGATGGCATAATAACATGTAAGTAATGGTTATATCAAACTTTGTAATTTGATTGTGTGACAGTGGTGTTGCTAAGCAGCAATCATGAACAGGGGAATGGTTTTTATATCAAGTACTGTACAACGAGGGCAGAGGCTGTGTTTTAAGTAATGCAATCTGCATCAAGCTGAGAAGTACCTGGCACTCCTCGGGGTGAACCATCACAGAATCATTTTGGCTTCTGTGCAGATCTAATATTACCTTCTGCTGGTCATATTAATAGGCCAAGGCTCTCAAGTGCTTTGCACCTCAGCTGAAGTACAAAATATGTACTCTGTGGTTGTGAAAAAAAAAAAAAATCAGACATTTGTAACATCCTGAACTCATAATAAATACATGCACTCACACATTTTTGTAGTTCGAGGTGGAGGCTGCTCATGACCAACAGATTATAATAGAAACAGATTCTGTGAACAGAATCTTTAATGCATGCCAGGTCTACTTTCAACTTATCAGATTTGTTAAAATTAATTTGTACATATCAGACTTTTGTGGCATTTCGGTGCTAAATTTTGGACCCAAGTATTTTCAGTTCAGACTGAAAATGCCAATATTATGATGGCACTGAACCAGGTCCACTTCTGAATAAACCCAGTTTTTTTTTTTTTTTTGCCAGAACCCCTCTGTACTTAATGAAATGTAATACAGAGCAACTAGAACAACTGTAGTCCTATTGTTGACTGCTTCATGCACTGCCTTACATATGATGGTACCCTGCACTGAATGCAGGATGCTGACTGCAGAGCTGTTATGGTGCTGCTGTATTTCATTTTAAGATTAAACTGTATCCTTAATCATGCTGGTTGGAGTGAAAGGCTGTATGTAAAGCACTTAAAGTCCATTTTAATCTCACTCTAACAGCTACAGAGAACTCATTTTCAGACAGATGTACAATCTCAATGGAGTTCACCTTTAGTGTTATCTGATGGCCGGGGACCATAAACCACAGCCCTGCCACTCAGGTATGGGCATCCATCCATTTTCTACTGCTTAGTCAGGTATGATTCACTGGGGTAATTGCACACAAATATTGTACAATCACATAATCATGTACAATCACACTGAGAGGATACAGGGGAGAGTTTTGGTCTCGATGCATTCTGCAGTCGTGATATTTTTATTTTACTTTTCCTGAATTCCTATTCCCATCTATTCATTTCATCTCACTTCCCATCTATTT
Organism: Archocentrus centrarchus; assembly: GCF_007364275.1. Classification (NCBI taxonomy): domain Eukaryota; kingdom Metazoa; phylum Chordata; class Actinopteri; order Cichliformes; family Cichlidae; genus Archocentrus; species Archocentrus centrarchus. The sequence goes on from NC_044349.1 coordinate 2,255,214, forward strand.
CCTCTCACCTCCTTTTCCACTTTGGGGTCAAGACTGTGCACACAATCACTTTACCTAACTAGGTCCAACCTTCCTTTCTGCCTGTAACTGTCTGTCCTGCTCGCCGTGTCTCTTTCATACTGAAAAAAAATCCAATTTATGACAAACCTTTCCAAGCTTGCGTGCATATTTCACAGAAGATGTGTACTCATAGATGTGGGCGCACATTTGTATACGTTAATATATGCATGACTGTGCAAGTATGTATTGCTTCACAGAAGGTTATTCGCATGGATGTGTATGTATGGGTGTGTATGTGTGTCTGTCCAAAGAGATAAAGTTAGCCCTCCTGTCTGAAGGTTCCTGGTGGAAGGCAATAAAAGCTGTCACAGTGACGAGGCCTCGGCAATGAGATTTTCAGGATAGTTGTAAATGTTCAATCACTTTTCCTCTTTTCTCTCTTCCTCTCTGCCCACAGCCAAATAAGTGGAGGGGGGGTAGAGACACGTGGAGGAGCAGGGAGAGGTCGGAGAGAGATAAAAAAAAAGGCAAAAATATAAATTATTAGGATGAATAGAAAGAGAAATAAATGTAGCGAGAGGAAGGGAGGGAAATAAGGAGTTGTAGGAGAGTCAGTGATAGAGAGAAGTGATTGGACACACAGCAAGGACATCTTGGCGTTTAACACCACTCCTAACCCTGGACAGATGGCCCTGAGCTGGGAACAGGGATGAGTGAGCAGAATGTGAATTTGTCTGTGTGTGCATGGGAGTGTACGTGTGTGTGTGTGTGTGTGTGTGTGGTGTGTGGGTGGTAGTATTATTACTGTAATTATATTATAATTATGTTAAGCCTTAACATCAGGAGGGGGAGAGAAAATTACATTTCTATTACATCTCATGGTAATACTATCAATACTACTACTACTAATTTTATGCATGTCTCTCTTACTGCTGCCGCTGCTCTTAGCTCCAGCTAATACCACTATCACCTCCAGTGCTGCTCTACACGCACAGAAAGCCTGCATCTTACTAAACTACAATCAAGTCAAATGCAGTGCTAAAAATTCTTCTGCATAGCAAAAACAGAAACGGAAGCGTGTCTTGAGAATCGCGCATTTCAAGTTGCTTTTGCTAAGTTTGTACAGTCTTGCCTCAGTGGAGGAAAAGCACTGAGGACTGAGCTATGTGCCTGTCTGCCAGACAGAGACAGCCACCCCTGCATGCATCATTCCTAGTAAGCAGCTGACTCAATCGCAATAAAAGCCTGATGTGCTAGCACCACAAACTCACATCAGCTGCTTGGGGAGATCCGTGTGATGGGGAGGGTGAGGAGAGGAGAGGAGAGGAGAGGAGAGAGGAGAGGAGAGGAGAGGAGAGGAGAGGAGAGGAGAGGAGAGGAGAGGAGAGGAGAGGAGAGGAGAGGAGAGGAGAGGAGAGGAGAGAGGAGAGGAGAGGAGAGAGGAGAGGAGAGAGGAGAGGAGAGAGGAGAGGGGAGAGGAGAGGAGAGGAGAGAGGAGAGAGGAGAGGAGAGGAGAGGAGCCTTTGGGCTTCTCCTTCTCTCTCCTCCCCTCTTCTGTCTCTTAGGATGGTGAAACAGGCAAAGACAGTGAGGTTTCACACAGCGGTCAGTGCATAAGTAACACCTATAGAATAGAGTCGCTGTTACAGTGTTGCTGCATGAATCCAGGATCTCTCTCTCTCTCTCTCTCATGCTCTTCCATACAGACACACACCTACACCCACCTACCCACACACACACACACACGGGCACAGACCTCTATCAGATAATAGATGGTGTGGTACTATAACAAGGTCTGTACAGTCATAAAAAGCTTTCAGACAAATGGCAATCTGTCCTTTATCATAAATTAGGTGACATGTACAGAGCGAGAGAGCGATCACTGTATGTGTGAGGGGAAGCTCTCGTGTATGACAAAAAGATGAATCAGAAGTGAGACAGAATGAGAGATAAAACAGTGACAAACATATCTGTGAGAAGTTTCTAGGTTATCGCAATTGATACAGAATTACTTATCCCAGCGGACAGTCAAAACAGCAAAACCTTACAGAATTCTCTCGGCCTGCCATCCAGTGATATCGGGCAGAGAAATCTCCCTTCATGAAACTTTAATTTGGATCATCCATTCTGTTGTTATTTTCCACTTCATTATCTTACTTTAAATTCACCACATTCCCCCCCCTGATTCTGCCGCTCTCTGCTCTATGCAGCAGCTTTGGTCCTTGAAGTAAATATAACGCATTCTGTTGCCTAATCAGTTCGAAAAGACCAACAACACTAGACAGGCCTGAGAGCAGAAACAATGACATCACATATTTCATCATCAGTCAAACAGATACAACATAAAAATCAAGCTTTTTTTATCCATCTTATTTGTGTCAGTCTTACTTTGCGTCTCTGTCACTGCCTCACACGAGACACACACAGGGAGTGAAATCCCTTCTTCACTTATTGTGTGAAGCTTAATAATTTAAAAGCACATACACAACACACACACAACTTTGTGTATTTGTGCTGCTGGCATAGCTATATATTCATGTTTTTTTTTTTTGGCCACAGCAGCTTTATTGGCAGTATGGAGAGATACGGGGGAAGACACGAGGGCAGATCGGCGACAAGCCGGGACTTGGACTCACACCGCCTGCACCACAGAGTGGCATATGCATGTGGTCCCCTGCTCCACCCCTGAGCCACCCGGACGCCCCTATGTATTCATGTTTAATGCAAATATTCTACAACATATGAAACACCGTGTACATTGTCACTAACACGGCTGGTTTCTGAGTGGGGAGGTTTAACATGCTTTCACTTGCTCTTTGGACAGGTTTGAGTACCAAGAATATTTGGATTAATATTGCATTATGCCCCTTTGCTACATTGGCAAGTTGAAAAATGTCACTTAATGATGCCGATTAAAATGCCACTGTTTCACTGCACTGATGCCAAAGCTCTAGAAATCAGCTGTCGTGAGAAGGCTGAATGTGGACCGTGAGTTTCAATTTTTAATTTTTTTTTTAGATTTTATTCTTGGTCTGGGACGCCTGGGTGGCTTAGTGGGGAAGCCAGCGACCACATACATATGCTGCGTTGCGGTGCGAGTTCGTGTCCCGCGTGTCTTTCCCTGTATCTTCCCCCCCCATTTCTTGTCTCTCTCCACTGTCACAAAAAAGCCGCTGTGGCCAAAAATGCAAAAAAAAAAAGATTTTATTCTTGATCTCACACACATTCATTGTTGTAAATGGTAACAGGTCTGTGCTCGTACACTGCCTTTAACTTCACGGTGTGTTTTGAAACAAACAGACCAATGACAGCACAGCTGACACATTAGGCTCTCCTGCCATTGGCAGCAACTTGGGACCCCCATGAGTGAAGTACCCTGCTCAGGTATATGTCCTTAAGTGTCACAATTACTTGTTCAACCAATAGCCTTATAGCAGTAATATAGACTGCTGAATATCACAAATGATTTTAAAAACCTAACATCCTTTTTCTTCTTGTCTTTTTTCCATTTAGCTAATTATCAGATCAGCAGGTTATAAAAGTAGAGAAAAATGTCTCTGCTGCAGCTGGTAATATGCTGACAGGGAGGAGATTCATATCGGAAATGCATCTCTCGCTTTCTGTCTTCGTCTATTTCCCACAGTGTTTTTCTTTTCCTCTGAGGCTTCTGCTGAACAAACTACTACAACTGGAGCTATTAGATAAGGAGTGTATATTGTGTGTGCCGTGTTTGTGTGGTGGTGGGGTCAAAAGCACTTCATCAGTGCATAAATCTACGAAGCTGTTCACGTGTTTAGTAGTTATGCGTGGTTATGGAATGTACTTGCTTGTTAATGTATGGTATAACAATGTATGTGTACAGTATATGTATGTGTACAGTATATGTATGTGTATAGTATATGTATGTGTACAGTATATGTATGTGTATAGTATATGTATGTGTACAGTATATGTATGTGTTACAATGAGAAAATAAGGGGGAAGTTAGTTGGTGAAAACTCCAACATCCAACTCCCATCAGCTCACTGACGCCAGCAGGCCAACGGATCGCGTCTGAACCTTGCCCAGCCACACACACACACACACACACACACACACACACACACACACACACACACACACAGCAAATACACGTACCCTCAGGGCAATGCAACAACAGCCGTTGGCCTGTGGCATGGGACACTCGTGTGTGTGTGTGTGTGTGTGTGTGTGTGGAACTGAACCAAAATGCAACAGAACAGACTATCAGAGCCTGGCGGATTGGTTTATTCCCAAACACATTCAATCATACACACACACACATACACACACACACACACACACACACACACACACACACACACACACACACACACACACACACACACACACACACACACACACAGAGCTCTGACTAATCTATTGTCAACAACTCAGCAACCCAGACCAACCAGACGAGCCACTACTGATATAATCCAATTGCAGTGGAGCTGCAGCATTTCTGCTGCAGAGATTTTGGCAACATGCGCCATCTACAGGCAAGAGCAAGAATAGCAGGTGGACTTCAAGCCATGACGATGCATAGCAGATATACCGATATTCATAACGTGCCAGATACACACATTATTACGTTACTGGATAATTTAAAACATTATCAAAAATAATAATTAAAAATTTACACAGTAACATTTTAAGATCCCAATACTACCATTCATCTGATAAAACACTGTTAAAGAAATGACAGGTTGTGGATTTTGACAAATTTCAAAAGAATGAACTATTTATATATTTCTTTTTTCATGAGAAAGCTCTTCTTCTTCTTCTGGCTGCTCCTTTCAGGGCTTGCCACATCTTATTCTATCCCAGCATCCTCCTCCAGAGCTGTTCCTCTGACTCATTTCTAATCCTGTCCACCCTCGATGAAAATCTTAACATCTTCAACTCTGCCACCTCCAGCTCAGCCTCCTGTCTTTTTTGTCAGTGCCACCATCTCCAAATCATACATCACAGCAGGTCTCGCTACCATCTTGCAAACCTGTCCTTTCACTCTTGCTGCTCTCCTTCTGTCACAAATCACCCCTGACACTCGCCTCCACCCACTCCACCCTCCCTACACCCTCTTCTTCACCTCTTTTGTCCACTGTCTGTTGCTCTAGATGATGGAGCCCAGATATTTAAAATCATATACCTTCACTACTCCTTGCATGTTCACCTTTCCACCTGTCTCCCTCTCATTCACACACACAGGCATTCTGTCTCGCTTCCACTGACTTTCATTCTTCTTCTCTCCAGTGCATACCTCCACCTCTCCAGGCTCTCTTCCACCTGCTCCCTACAGATCATGTTATCTGCAAACATCATAGTCCACAGAAACTTTATCTGTCAGCTTGTCCATCCCCTCAGAAAACAAGAAGGGGCTCAGAGCAGATCCCTGATGTAATCCCACCCCCACCTTGAACCCATCTCTCACTCCTGCATCACACCTCACCACTGTTTTGTTGACCTTATAAATGTCCCACACCAGCCTCACATACTTCTCCACCACTCCTGACTTCCTCATGCAGCACCACAGTTCCTCGTGCACCCTATCATCTGCTTTCTCTGGATCCACAAAGACACAGTGCAGCTCCTCCTGACCTTCTGTACCCTCTCAAAGCAAACATCACATCTGCAGCGCTCTTTCTCAGCATGAAGCCATACTGCTGCTCACTGATCATCACCTCTATTCTTAACCTAGCTTCAACATGTAGCTCATCACCTTTATCCCTCTGTAGTTACTACATCTCTGCACATCACCCTCGCTCTTCAGAATATATACCAGTACACTTCACCATTCTTCAGGCATACTATTACTCTCAAGATTGTGTTAAACAATCTGGTTAAAAAGTCCACTGCCCCCTTTCCTAGACATCTCCATACCTCCATAAGCATCATCGTCATCTGGACAAACAACCTTTCCACTCTCCATCCTCTTCATAGCTGCCCTCACTTCCTCCCTAATAATCTCCTGTACTTCCTGATTCACTAACTGTCCTCTCCTCTCTCTCATTTTCTACATTATCAGCTCCTCAAAGCAGTCCTTCTATTTTCTCAACTCACTCTCTTTGCTTGTTAGCATAAATCCATCTTTATCTTTAACCACCCTACCTTTGCCTTCGAACAAAGAGGTTCCAACCGGCTCCCTGTTGACCAACCCCTCTAGAGCCGATCATTGTTAGTCTGGGCCCCACCTGATCCGAAATCTCCTTCTTTATGATCTCTGTGTTTGATTTGGCCAAGATTTTACGCTGGGTGTCCTTCCTGATGCAACCCTTCCTAGGAGCACACTGGCTTGTGGCCCCCCTGTGGCTGGGTTTAGTTCATACCAAAGGTGATAGGTTAAAAGAGCTTAAAAACAGTTCACTGTGAAAAGTGGGTTGAACATATCAATTCAATATTGGGGCTAATATTAAAGAACTTAATGCTAATCTGATCAGATTAATTTAGGCTTGGATTAAAAGATGACTATTTGTTACTTTGAAGCAAATGCCTGATACATGTGGAACTGACCATGTCAATTCAAGGAAGCTGGATGTAAAGTAAGAACTGTGAGAACTGTATAATGTTTGCAAAAGATCATTTGCATTTTCTCTGGAGAGTAATTCAGTGTGCTCGTTGTTTGTGACAAAGCCTTTATTATTGTGTAATTACTTTTCAATTCCTTTAGATTGCTTATCTGACCCTTTTAATCCAATAACATTTGGACATTTGACTTAGATTAGATGTAATGCGAGAGTTTAGCTGCAGGAAAGGAGAGATAACCAGGGGATTATTCACATCATCCAGCCGATAGCAAAACAAACATCAGTACGGTGGAGATGTAGCAAAACTGAAAACAGTTAATTGCCTGTAATTTTTTTGCACTGTGTTAAGGGTTGACTGCAGCTTACAGTATGTTAAATTATGTTAAATTATGATAACTCTGATATATGCCAGTGGGACAGGTTTGGTCACTTTGATAAAGAAATGGTCCAAAAGGAATGAAAAGGTCAAGAAAAGAGCCTGGTAAACTGTAACCCAGGCTAAGTGTACAGTTAAGCTGAAAACCTCCTTGGATCTTATTCAGGTCAATATTTTGGTTTAAATGAAACATATTATAGAAATGCTCATAATGTTTTTTCTATTGTTCATATCAGCATGCGAAAACAAAATGTAATTCAGGCTTAAACCCTAATAAAGCAGCTACACGTGTCATTTGTTCAGCCTGATTTGTTCCACAGGCGTCTGATCGAGCGCTGCGAAGGATCCACAAACTCCTGTTATGGCAGTTAAAACTGAGGAGTTTGTGTTCAGAACTTAAACCCACTGATGGTGCTGGCAGTTTAAATCTATAGGCAGGGTAATTAAAAAATAGGGTGTGCTCCAGCCTCCTTGCACAGTCCAAAGACATGCAGTTAGTGGGGTTAGGTTAACTGGTGTTTCTAAATATTATATATATACAGGGGTTGGACAATGAAACTGAAACACCTGGTTTTAGACCACAATAATTTATTAGTATGGTGTAGGGCCTCCTTTTGCGGCCAATACGGCATCAATTTGTCTTGGGAATGTCATATACAAGTCCTGCACAGTGGTCAGAGGGATTTTAAGCCATTCTTCTTGCAGGATAGTGGCCAGGTCACGACGTGATGTTGGTGGAGGAAAACGTTTCCTGACTCGCTCCTCCAAAACACCCCAAAGTGGCTCAATAATATTTAGATCTGGTGACTGTGCAGGCCATGGGAGATGTTCAACTTCACTTTCATGTTCATCAAACCAATCTTTCACCAGTCTTGCTGTGTGTATTGGTGCATTGTCATCCTGATACACGGCACCGCCTTCAGGATACAATGTTTGAACCACTGGATGCACATGGTCCTCCAGAATGGTTCGGTAGTCCTTGGCAGTGACGCGCCCATCTAGCACAAGTATTGGGCCAAGGGAATGCCATGATATGGCAGCCAAACCATCACTGATCCACCCCCATGCTTCACTCTGGGCATGCAACAGTCTGGGTGGTACGCTTCTTTGGGGCTTCTCCACACCGTAACTCTCCTGGATGTGGGGAAAACAGTAAAGGTGGACTCATCAGAGAACAATACGTGTTTCACATTGTCCACAGCCTAAGATTTGCGCTCCTTGTACCATTGAAACCAGTCGTTTGGCATTGGCACGAGTGACCAAAGGTTTGGCTATAGCAGCCCGGCCGTGTATATTGACCCTGTGGAGCTCCTGACGGAAAGTTTTAATTCTGCCGTGATTTGGGCAGCCGTGGTTTTATGTTTTTTGGATACAATCCGGGTTAGCACCCGAACATCCCTTTCAGACAGCTTCTTCTTGCGTCCACAGTTAATCCTGTTGGATGTGGTTCGTCCTTCTTGGTGGTATGCTGACCCTGGATACCGTGGCTCTTGATACATCACAAAGACTTGCTGTCTTGGTCACAGATGCACCAGCAAGACGTGCACCAACAATCTGTCCTCTTTTGAACTCTTGTATGTCACCCATGATGTTGTGTGCATTGCAATATTTTGAGCAAAACTGTGCTCTTACCCTGCTAATTGGACCTTCACACTCTGCTCTTACTGGTGCAATGTGCACTTAATGAAGATTGGCCACCAGGCTGGTCCAATTTAGCCATGAAACCTCCCACACTAAAATGACAGGTGTTTCAGTTTCATTGTCCAACCCCTGTATATAAGTGTATATATATATATATATATATATATATATATATATATATATATATATATATATATATATATATATATATATATATATATATATATATATATATTATATATTCTTATCAGTGAGTGTCTGTATTCTGTTTGACTATTATGTAGAACATAATAAAAAAGGGAAAAGCAGCCTTGAAGTTGGTCACTGTTACTAAGCAGTCAAGAAACTGGTTAGAACGCAGTATCACACTTAACTAATCCTATCTCATTGTACATCCTGTATAATGACAATAAAAGTATTCTATTCTATTCTATTCTATTCTATTCTAATAATACTCCTTTACTGTATTATACTCAAAAACTTTTCATCCCTAAGCAGGTATTCCTCCTCACTAAACTTTAATTAATGGTAGAGATTATATGATAGAATAAACTCTATGATTCCAGCTTCTTTGGGTAATTTGTGTAGAGTTTAAATTAAATTTTGCACAAACAACAGTGATGTCTGAATAATAAAGTAATTTTAAAAACTATATATAATTACTACCTATTTTCAGATGATTATCTCGCAGGAAATGGTTTAATATAACTGTATATACTGTAATACATGTCATACCCTCCAACCTCCCATTGGTATCTAATCAATAAATCCGTTGTAATATCTGCCTTAAGCTCGCCCTTTTTATTGGAAGTCAAGTTGGATTATATCCTCAAGTCTGAGTGAATAGTATAGACTCAAGCAGCTAATACTGTACATCTTCAGGCCTCAGGCTTCTCTTCCACAGCCACATCTCTGTGTTTGTCCTGCCAAGGACAACGCTGTAGTCTGGCAGTGGCTGGACGGTGTACAAAGCAAAAAGGTGAAGGTGAGTCAAACTGGCACCGTAGTCATGGAGCCAAGTTGATAATTCTGTTAGCTTACACAGCCATAGGAAGAGCTATAGTTCTGCATGCATCCAGCTTTCAGAGCAATCTCCTGAGACACAGACAAAGAGTGGGAGAGAGTGGGGAAGAGATAAAGAGAGGGAGTGAGGGAATAGAAACATGAGGGAGAGAGAATAAAATAAAGAGAGAAAGAGATAAAAGGGCTTTCTGTATTCACTCGGCTTCCATCCTCTTTCCCCAGCAGGCTGGGATCGCCTCCACTTACTGAAGAATAAGACTCATTGGTGGATTGGCTGATAGCTAAGACAATATATGGGAGAGGAAAGGAAAGGAGGACAAAAGAGATGGAATAAAAAAAAAAAGGGAAATATGGCTGAAACACAGGGATGAATGGGGAGAAAGTGAAGAAGAGGTTCCCCTCTTTTTATGCCCTGCATTATACCACACAAACACACAGGGGGCTGCACAATCCACACAATAGTCTAACTACAGTATTAGGTCACTGCAGTGGTGTGACCTTGCTTCACACACCAAGGTCAGAAAACACAGCCAGACAGTGGATGGGAGCAGGCAAGAAAAGATGCATGAATCTCTACATCTCTATTAAAGCCAGTCATTTTGCCTCCTATTAGCCTCCCCCATTCAGCGATAACCAAACAGGCTCTGAGGAGGCTATTGTGAGCACTTGTAGCCTAAAAGCTGTCTTTACTCTCAAGGACCCACCATACATAGGATTCATTTAAATGCATGAGGTTAAAATGTTATCAATGATGTCTGAAATTGGTGGACATGAAAATAGGAAAATACAGTATGAACAAATTGCTGAGAATCTCATTATGAATAAAATGTATTTGGAATATAAATGTGGCCAGCTGTTTGTGATAATGTAGCATAAAAAGACTTGCTTCACACGTGATATTAAAATACAGTCTTACTGCAAAATGACACAAGGGAAGGTCCTGAGAAAAGCTCCGGATTAAACAGTGTTGGTATTATAAAGAAAAGAAAAATGCTTACGCAGAGTTTGTGCTCCTGGGCACAGACCTACGTAAGTCAGATCAAACAGGAAAGCATCAGAGGAAACCTGTGACGACTGTGCACTAGTTCTATAAATCAGTCATTTTTTCTTCATAAATCATGTTATTGCAATACATATTTATTCCAGCATTTGCATGAACAGTGGAGTTATTATAGAGCTGGGAAATCATGTCATAATCCAGTGGGCATACAAATGCCCAGGGGCACATGCACAACTGGGGGCCCATCAAAGAAGTAACAGTGTCTTAAGAATTGCTCCAGCAGTTGAGGCTGACGTCCAAGTGTTGGTTGCACGATTTTGCGATTGTGGTGGACACATGTGACCCCCCCCCCCCCCCCCAGGCTGAGAAAACATAGTGCCCGGGGGTCATGTTAGCCAGATGTTTAAACTACTCCTATATACCAGCCGATGTGCTCTGAGGTGCCTGACTGACTGCTTGTTTGGGACGTGCACTTCATGCCACAGGCTCGGTTGGTTTGGAGAAGAATAAAACAAACTACAGCACTACATTCAAAGAACATAACAAAGAGCTGTTTTGTGAATGAGAAGCCTGACATTAGCAGCCTCTCTGGAGCAGCACAGCCATTTGCAGATAAATTAAGGCCCTTAGTTTAAAGTTAATTGGATCAACCGACAGTGCACCTTTGCAGTCTCCAGGGCCACCTCAGATTATTCATATCCAGGTAATTATATATTGCATGGATGTCTTTTTGTCAGCCTGCCATCTATGGCCTGAACTCACCACAACACGTGGGAAGGTTAAACTGGCCTCTGGCGATGGTGCACAGGGACTAAATAAGGTGAAATATTACCATAACATTTTTAAGGGGCAGTGAATGGTGCCGTAATTGGAGAGAAAAATACAGGATCTGTATCACAGGACTAATTTGTGCATTCGTCCCCAATGAATCATTCAAAATAATATGCATATGATTTATGCCCCAAATATTTTTTACAATATAGAGAATATTTTTCACTAAATTAATTTGTTTTTTCTCTTTCAGAAATAACACAATCTCAGCACCCACACAATTCTTCCTGTCTCACTCTATTGGACCTTCTCTCTCACACACACACACACACACACACACACACACACACACACACACACACACACACACACACACACACACACACACACACACACAGTCTTGCCGTGGGAGTCTGTGGCTTCTGTCTCAGTGAATAAAAAGCCCATTATTCAGCTAATTAATAACTTAATTAAAGTTCGCTGGCACGTCAGCCGTGCTTGATTACATCATTATTAGGAGTAATTGGGGATTTCTTTAATGGCACCTTGAGAGAAGAAGAGAGAGAGGGTGAGAGCGATGGAAGGTGAAACAGAGAGAGGATTTTTTTCAGCTGCAAAGTGCTCGGTTTACCTCGAATGCTTAAATTAATACTTAGACAAACATTTGTGGAATAAAACAGCAGGAGAATTTAATTTGTTTAATACTGATCTATCACTTAAGTGTTCTGTGTATAATTTTGGCATCCGTGAGTCATCGATAAATCACCTAGCAGCTGCAGCGGCCCCATCACTGCATTTTCTAATTCGTACATGAAAATGAAGCTGCCTTAATTCGGTGTAACTAAGATTAAAAAATAAATAAATAAAAGCAAAAAATAAAACAAATTCTGAACCCTTTTTGCAAGCAGATAAGCAAGTGATTGTTAAAAGATGCATTCCATTAACTGTCAAAATCTTATGTATAATTCTTCGTGCATAAAATCAGTGCATCGCAGCTGCAAGCTTGGTGAAAACAAAGAGCTGCATTTATGCAAAAACTCCAAAGTTAAGGTAATAAAACTGAAACAGTGTTTGACTGACAGACTTCATTCTCCTGCAGGAAACTCTGACCTGCTTCATGTCTTCAGGGCTTACGTTTAAATAGAAAAGTACATAACGTTGCATCTAATCATGAGGCACAGAAATGCCCAGTATGGATATAATTCCTGGTAAAACTGGGATTGGATTATTTTGCATTTCTAACAGCTGATCACTAAAGTGAGTCTGACTACAATGTAAAGGTTGTTTGTTTGTTTTTCATGGATCAGTGTTTGCTGTCAAATAAAGCCAGCTGAAATTGTATTTGCAGCCACAGAATCTGTTTGTTTTTTGTCACTTAAACAAGAAAGTTTCTCACGGAGCCTTTCAGTTAAAGCAACTATACTAAACAGGGAATTTAGTAACTACTGTAATAATATTTTACTAACACATTCGTTTTCCTCATCAGAGAGGCCTCTGGTCACAGGGAGCCAATTAGTTTGATTATTATAATAAACCAAAAACTGCCGAAGAGGGCGATATCATTGCTATTGTAAAGTTGTACAGTATCATAAATAAATATGAAAATGACATATCATAAATTGTAAAAAACAACAACAACAACAACAACAAAAAAATACATTAAAAAAAATCTGTTTTTGTTTTGAACACATGCAGCTTAGCAGAAAAACACTCCAACCAGCCACCATCCCATAAACAATATATCAGCTGTTATCTCAGCATTATGCCTTCTACTGGACTATTATGCCCCATCTGAGAATGTTCTTTTTATCTCTAACTACAATGAGTCGGGACAGGAGGACACTAATGAAATTAGTCCAGACAAACCCCTTCCATGCTCTTTGTGCCTCATTAGAGCCCGATGTCCGTTCACTGTGAACCATCCAGCAGCGCGCCGCCCAGCCCTCAATGAGCACCATTAAATGCCTGGAATTTTCACCTCTGTTTGTGTAATTAGCTGCTGGATAAACGGAGAGCAAATGGCAAAAGAACAGGTGGAAGCAGACGTCTTTTTTCACCGTTGGTATAGTTTATACCCAGTATATATAAAAAGTAAGTAAGTTTATACCCGGTATATATATAAAAATTAGTATTCAGAGGAATACCTGTAAATTCAACATCCTCCCTTTAGAATTATAAGGTTCTATCTGACATTTTTGACGAAATTGACTTATTGTCATATTCTTATTCGTTGACTGCTAAATCAACAATATGTAAGAGTCTTACTTTTTGAAAATGAGATCCAATGAAAGATGTACAATAAGTCAGTCATCACTATCTCTAACTTACCTTCCATTATGGAAGACTGGCTCACAGAAGACAGATTGGTTCCTTTTTTTATTTGTTTTTGTTGTTCTAACATAAGGACGCACACTAGGGGGTAAGTGGAAAGAACAGAGGAAAAATAATAATGTGAGCATGCAGTATAGTACATGCTGAACTCGGAGCTTTGGTAAATTACTAGCTGTGCAATAATAAATGTGTTTAGACCATCTGAGGGGACTACAATGCTAGTGCAAAAGAGCTAGTCTTAAGTGGATTTTATTGCTTTTGTTTTTCCTCCACCCCCCCTTTATGCTTCAGTAGATGAAGAATAATTACTAAGAAAGAAGGCTATTTCATTTATAAAGTGCATTCAAACAGATATTTAAATCTAACCTGTGAGAATTAAAGAGCTAGCATTTCTGTCTAAAATTGATTATCTACTTATAAATCCTTATTTATTTAATTTAATACACTAACACAGCAGGGATAGATTGACTATAAGCTTGTTTAGAGACGCAATTTTCAGGCTAATCTGCATACACAGAGGCAGAGTCTGAAACACACAACTATATTACTTTATCTTTTTTACTATTTGAGTATTGAGGATGTTACAGTCATTCTTCTATTCATGTAAAGCAATCTTTAAATAAACATTTTTACCTAAGTGGTGTGTTTAACTCATGATACTGAATACTTATGTTATTTTACCTCCTACTGTTGGTTCTCCCCTTGAAAAAAAATTTGACAATTACTCCCTTGGGTGGGGGAGCATAGTGTATCAAACCCTATGAGTCCAACCCCGCAGGGAGATGGAGATGTATCATCACAGTGAGAGGCAGATTATTCTCTCCTCAAAAGAAAGAGACAGAGCTGAAGTCTGTCAAGTCAACTAGGATCAAAACAGGGACTGAAACTGTCACCTTACTGGAGTGAAGAGGAATTTGCATAAATTTAGGTGTCCAACAGATGAAAGATACATCAAACTCAATATAAAAGTATAAGAAAGTGAAATCATTCAGGTAGACATATTGTTGCAGCCTCAAGACTGAACTGTTCTTTTTTTGTTTAATTCTCTGTCAAGTCAGTCAGTAAAGATCTTTCTTTTCTTTAGTGTCATCTGTTCGTGTTATTTCATCTTAAATTTCATGTCTGTGATGTTTCTGGATGTAAAGCCCTTTACAGCTCATCCTATAAGCAAAAGCACAGACTGCAGCTATACCTGTCAGTGATGCTGAGGAAACTGATGTGCAGTTGTTGCCTGCCTGCTGTAGATACCCAGATATGGATCAGTACTTGAATATGCACATACATACAGCATATACTATATCATTCATGTTTACAGTCCAGTGTGCTAATCTAGACAAACATTCGTGTTGTTATATTTTCAAATATTCAATTTTTCATTTCACTTTGACCTATTATTATCAGTCAGTGCTGAACAGGAAGAACATCCTTTTGTATTAATACAGGCTCACTGTAGTAGTATTTTTGTTTTTAAGATATATTGTTGGTCTGTATTTGATAGTGTACAGTGAAGAGAGAGATAGTGGAGGACACACAGAAAGGGCCATGGGTCAGACACAAACCTGGGCTGCCTGCACCACAGCCATGCAGCATACATGGTCACCTGCTTACCCACTGAGCTGGTATTAGTACTCCCATTAATAATAAGACCAGCTGATTAAAAAACTGATAGAAAATTACCTTAAATTCAGAATGTTATATTATAGTGAGCTTCCAGTAAATTCAGCTTTTTTATCTATTAGGAAAACTAGAAGGGCACGCAGTGGAGCGCGTACCTCGGCCACCCCAAATTTTCTATGTGCCGATACCACACTGCAATAGATACCACCCAATGCTGTCATACTCCATCATAAATTACTAGATCACAAAGACTAGAAATTAATTTTATTGGTTTAATTTAAAATGGAGCAAAAAGAAAGTCCGCACAGCAGAAAAACTCCTGAAAAAAATTACATTAAAATAGAAAAAAGAAAACGAATTATCAACAGAAATTGTTTAAACCTGAGTACCAAATTTCATAGCAATGAAAAATTGAGTGAGATATGAATTTTAAAATTTTGCCAATGATGAGAGAGGGATTTTTTAAATTTTTGGTGACCTTGACCTTTGACCTTGAAAATGAAATCATGGGTTCATGGGCACCTAAGGAATATTTCCACAGTTTCATCAATTCTGGTTCAAAACTTTTTGAATTAGGGATTTTAGGAAATTATATTGATAAGAGAAAGACAAACAAATATGCCATATTTGTTTAATAGAAAAAACTGTCATATTCTCTATAAATACATAAGTTCTGTGTAGACACATTTTTAAAATTTGATGCAATTAACAAAAATTATCAGTAAAATCAGTTTCCACAGTAATAATAAAAATCATTATTTAATTGTCAAAATACTATTTTTATTATTCCCCAAACTGGTAAAATTATGGAAAAGTCATAATAATAGAAACATAATTCTATATAGATTTATCCATAAAGTATTCACAGATTTAATGAGTTTGAACAATAAATGTTAAATGCCTGAGTATCATTAAATATACAACTAATATATATATATATATATATATATATATATATATATATATATATATATATATATATATATATATATATATATATATATATATATATATATATATATATATATAATTTGGAAAATGTACCAATAGAATATCCATGCATAATGAATGCAATATATACAAACTTATGAAATAAGAAATTGATAATCAAAATTAACTAATCTTTTGTTTTTACTAACACTTTGCATACTAATTACCCATATTTAAGCTGTAATAAATATTATGACAGCACAGTTAATAAAGGTTCACGTGCTTGCTGGTTGCCATCCTATTCACAGACTGTCTGTGAAAGCATTTGCAGTCCTGTAAGCTGAGCAATACTCTCAGCAGAAGAAAAGAAAGTGCTCAAACAAAGAATGAAATAAGCATCATTTGAGCAGTTCTGCAGAAAAATGATCATTTTCCTCCTCCCTTTAATTGGCTTTATTACAGCCATAAGTCAGCGTGAGATGCAAAAACACCCCAATATGTTAGCAGATAAGTCACCACACCTGGAACCAGATGGATGCTGTTGCTCTAATTTCCATTTTAGATCAATACAGCATGCATTCAAGTATTTGTGCTCTAATGTGGTCTGGCTGAAGACTGCAAATTACTTCTGTGATGATTACATGTCTCTTCCCATACAGACAACGAGCATCTCTCAAACAGCAGAAGGCTGCTTGCTTTCACAAACCAAACACCCAGATTTAATCAGCTGCACATGAAGCTAAACCAATCCTCAGGAAACAGGGTGACTGTATGTCTTATTTTGAATGTATGATATTAAAGGATAATCAAGCTCTGCCACTATGGGAGTGCAAACCCAACAATCCCTACGGGTCTGCAAGCCCCTCTTTGAGAAGCAGCGGTCCTTATATCCTCTTCCACAAAGTACAGTGAAACTTTGGCCTACATTTTAAGGCTCATTAACTACACAAAGACTAGCTGCACAAAATATAACGACACAAAGCATGACTGTGGCATCCCATCCTGACAGGAAACATTTGAGGGAAAGGTTTAGTGTGTATGGATGCATAAACATGAAGGAGAAATGAGAAGTTTGTGACTCGAAGCACATGAAGAGAGCTTGCTTTAAAAACAAAATGATACATTTAGTGACCTTATATAAATGCATTAAGTGTAAATAATATATGTTAACTTAGTGTTGGAAGGGAAGTGGAGAAAATCTTTAAATAAATTCACTTTTAGATCGAAACCTTCCTGAAATAATGATTAAAATGGAAGCAAGTTTAGGTACCTGATAATTAAATATACACACTTTTTTTTTGCCTTGTTTATCCTTGCTGTGGAGAGTTCAAGTAGGACAATGTCCAAGAAGTAAGCCATCCATTGCTGCATGGAGAGTCAGTGTGGTGGCAGCCATCTTTGCATCATTTTCTTGGCCGCTGTGGACCCCGCAAGCCAGATTTTCCTCTGTTTTTCAAACAACTGAAGTTTAGAATCATTATTCAATAACCAGACAATGGGGTCGACAGGAATTGGATGGTCTATTAAAGCACCTATAATCTCTGCTATTTTGTGCCAAAATTCCTGTACTTCTTCACACTCCCAGGCCATGCGTAGAAAGGTCCCAGTTTGCTCTGGTTTACAGAGAGTGCAGTGGGGACTTGGAATGGCTTTTGTAATGTACCTTTTCTGGGGGGTCCAGTATGTCCTATGACAGATGTTAAAGTGAATATGTTGGTGGTTGGGGTTTTTAGAGCAACATACACACTTTTAATATAAATAAGAGTTAAATTTTCATAATTTATATTCAAAGATAAAACATATTGTTGACACACACCAATTTCAGTTAGTGAAATACACTGTAAAGAGCATCATCGCTTCAACACAGTGAAACTGTTTCTCCCCTTCATCTCTTCCCTGGTTGTCACCGAACCATCATTAGCTGATTAATGTTTTCCAGCTGAGAGTGTTAATTGACATAATCTATTCTCCATTAGTGCTGGTCCTCTGCAGACAGACCCAATGTGTTCCTTAACCCCTCATTTCACCCAAGGTGGCCTTGCCCTTCACCTTAGACTAATAGTAGGCTAAAGTAAGTCAAGGTCTTTGCAGGGGTGCCTCAGGTACACGTGGCTAAAGTTATGCAAAAAAGTATAGTTGCATGAGATCCTGAGTAATGACAACTGGCTGTCATGTCATATCTAAAATTAATCTGCACTGTGTGACTGTTGTTGACTCTAATCATGGAAAATAAGAGTCCTCATCATGAACAGGTGATCAGTTGTTGAGTATATTAAAGCCAAAAAGGGAAGTTACCTTATTAATATGTAGACATGTGGACAATTTTAAGGACAAAAGAACAAAATCTTTGCTCCTTAAAATTTAGGTTGCCTGATGTTTGACTTTAACTTTTACTCTTAATTTCTGACAACTGTGAGTTCGGCCTTTGTCTTTTGGGTTTTTTGTCTTTTTGTCATTTTATCATCAGTGAAACTGATATAAGATTTATTTGACTGAAAATAATAGCACCAATCTTCTGTGCAGTCACTGCTATTTGCATAGTCATATTACTGCACAGAACAATGATGTGCACATTTGCAAAGATTTAATTTGCACGGCTGTTCTTGCAACATCTGAAACTGCCATCAGTGATCAAAATCTAAGAGATCTGAGGCCCAGTTCAGAGGCCTGCAGAGTGCATTAGTTTCACAGACCAGATGTTTTTGGTGTGGTAGAGAAGGTCTCAGAAACAAGTGCTCTGGCTCAACTTTTTTGTCTTTAAAAAAAAGTCATGAAAAACAATCCAAGGAGAGCTGAGCAATGTTTTCAATACACAGAAGAGGCAAGAAAATCAACATGTTGTACAGTCCTGAAGACCAAGCACACACAGGCTGCCTGCTTGGGTGTATATTTAGACTGAAGACAGCAAAGAGAGAGAGAGAGAATGCAAAAGAGCAGGAACAGATCAGGAGAGAGAGCAAAATGAAGTTGAGGAGGGTGGAAGGGATTGATTTTCTCTGACATTCCCCACTGAAAAAGTCCCGAGCTCGTCACAGAGACTCGAAAAAGAAGAAAGAAAGCATATCTAACACATACACCGGCTCCGTATCTTAGCAACAGCCTGCACCCGAGGTGAGAAAGAAGAGCGGTGGAGATGGAGTGATAGGAAGAGAGAAAGACAGACGAAGAAGCAAGACCAACAAAATGAAAGCGATATTGAAGTGCACACCCTCCAACTTGTTTGGTTGGTGCATATTGATTTTAACTGATAGCCTTACTTAGTCCTTCAGGATATTTTGAAGAGCACACTCACTTCCACCACTGCATGCATTTCTTGAGGAAACACATCAAGCATTTAAACCCACTGCAGGTCTTCAGACCAGATCTATGAAAACTGTTTGAGACTTTATCACCAACCTGGCAACACGGTAAAAATATAAATGTTTCGCAAGCAGGTGTTAAAAAATAGTAAATATCACAGTTACATTTGTTAGTTAATGTGGAAAGGATTTGTTTACACTTTCACCATTTCATGAAGGAACTGTGGCAAAATTATGCCTGCAGGATTTTCACTCAGTTTCACAGCTACGCATTTCTTTTCGCATCATATCCAACTTTAATACTCATTTCATGAAGCCATTTAATAAATCTGAATTTCACAGTTATGCCTTCATCTACTAATTTTAACCATTTCTTGTCCCTGGTTACATATGACATATTAATACAATTCCAATAAGGCTCATTGGTCAATTAAACAGAACCACAAGTGAGAGCAACACAGGTATAACACAGTGGTACAATTCTGTTTAACTGACTTCAACAAACCCACCTGAGTCACATCTTTAAAACCATATCTGTATTAAATTTTCTCTTGAAGAGATAAAGTTTGAGCACATATGCTACTGCAAGTGTATTAATGGTCACGTGAATCACGTTTCATGTGATTTGTTACTGCTGTTAAATAAGAAAGTGTGCCTGTCTGTTTGTGGCTGTCAGCAGAAAGTGTGTGACCTTGATGCAGTCATGGCAGCCACCAGATGGCCGGCGACCAATCAGCTGCAGTAGCTGTGTACAAGGTTCAAACACAATCACACACCCACATCAATCAGTTAATGCACACAGAATGCACACATGATCACAGGAGGTACTATTGTTTCAGGTCCTGGCAATATTAGTGTTACTTTCAAACACATTATTCATGTTCATAAATTATGAAAAGCACATGCAAAGGTTTCTGAAGATAAATAAATATAATGTTTTAAAAGAAAATGTAGTTTCATAGTTTTTTTTGTAGTCCCTTCCACTCATAAGGAGCAAAGTTAATGTTCAAATGTCCTGTAAAATGCAAATGCAGTGTTTAAGTTTAGAGAGCAGTCGTTTCCACAGTTCCTCATAAATAAATATCACGCATGCTGCTCTGTTAGCTAAGGAGGACCATCCCACTTTTAGGACATTGCTCATTATGGAATCCCTGATTATGAGCATCATCAGAGATGGATGGGGAGGAACTGGACTCTTTGGAGATGACTTGCTAGCATGTTGTGCTAGTAGCAGCAGCCCCAATGACCAATATCAGCTGTTTTGGGAACTGAATGGTGCCCTCCCGTGGCCCGTGTTGGAGCTGCACCCATGAATCTGGACACAGAGCTGGAGCAAGCTGCACCAACACGCTGAGGGGCAGATGAAGAGATATCACCCTTCTCCCAGGAAATGGCGTGAGAGCAATCTGACATCAGGTGTGGAGCCAACAGTTAGAACCACATTAAAAACCCAGGGTGCTGATATGAGGATACTATGCATGTCTTGGGTGCAGAGGAGTGCCGGGGTAAGTGGGGGAATTCATCTTTGAGTTGAATCCCCAGGTGAACACCTGCCACTGTGCTTCCCTTTGCCAACGAGAGTCCAGCCATTCAACCAGACCTGGTGCAGCCTCTGAAATTCGGGATCGTTGTGTCACTATCCATCGGTGAGCGGGTGTGTCCTGTTGGACCTGTCTCAGACATCACAGTGGGAGGAGCCCGGGGCAGAAAGATGTTTAGCCTGGGTTTTAGTAAAAGCTGAAGTATTTTTTATCTTTCTGTTTAAGTTCAGTCTCCAGATAAAGAATGCGATTTTTTTCAACTTTGGCAAAGCACGACTTACAAAGTCATCACCTAACATGGATCATAAAACAACTTCAAACTTCAAGTCCAAAAGAGTAAAAAGAGTCAAAATGAAGTCCAACAGGAAACAGGTGATGAAATCAATTTAATGTGCCAGAAATTTGCTCCCCTAAAAAAAGAGACAGATATGAAAACAATCTATAAGAATTATACAGTATGTAGTTAATTACAACTTATACTACATTGTCACGATAGTAATTACAGGCTTTTGGTTAATTATTATAAGATCAAAATTTTAATAGATTTTTCTTTATTTCATCTACATTGACTTTTTTTTGGTAAATAATCAGTTTTAAACCTACTTCAAATACAGGAATTTAAGACTTAGAAAGAAAGACTTAGTGAAAACCAGCCTGCCCACCTTATTACTGTAAGTATGACGGATTGAAACGGATGTTTCCAGATGATATATTTGTGTCTTACTTTCCAACCAAATACTTGTCTGGCAGAGGGCAGCTTTGAGATAAGTGAACTGGTTTAATTATGGTGGAGGGGAACTAGCAGTGACCAATCAGATTTGGTCCACAAGACTAAGCTTGGACAGTCTGCTCATCTATGACTTAAAAAAGGGATGTGAAATGGATTTATATGTGGCCATTCCATGCTTTTTAGATAAAAGCTGCACCAGGGATGTACAAGATATCTTTATATTGGCTTTTCTGTTCTGTGTGTGTGTGTGTGTAAGCATATGTGTGTGTGAGCATGTGTGTGTGTGAGCATGTGTGTGTGTGAGCATGTGTGTGTGTGAG
Source organism: Archocentrus centrarchus (assembly GCF_007364275.1). NCBI lineage: Eukaryota > Metazoa > Chordata > Actinopteri > Cichliformes > Cichlidae > Archocentrus > Archocentrus centrarchus. The sequence continues at coordinate 2,277,335 of NC_044349.1, forward strand.
CATGTGTGTGTGTGTGAGCATGTGTGTGTGTGTGTGTTCATGGAGGAGAGAAATAGAGAGGAAGTCTATTTAGGACAGTGATTGCTGCTAAAGATAGAAGCCAAATTTAAGAAGAGAGGATGGGAAACGTGATGTTTTTGGTTGCTGTAACGTGTGATCTGAGCCTGAATCAATGAACAGATTCAGCAACCTCTCTCTCTCTCTCTTTCTCTACCATTTATGCCTCGTTTAGATATAACTCACCTCTCATTTTACCCCTCGATCTACTTCTGTATCTTCTCAGGTGCTGTTGTGTCCTTGGCTTTATTCTCTTTCCACCCGTCCTCAGTCCTGCTATTTTTTCTCCGCTGAAAACATGCAGCGCTGCATGTGCGGGAGACTATTACAAGCACTTTTATCACCTCCTCTTCTTGAGTACACAACGGTGTCATCAAGTAGAACTTTTGCCCCCAATTAATTAATTATGCCATACACTTAATTTGGCACATATCCAGACAGCGACGGACAGCAGGCCCTTAAAAATATGAGTGCTGCTCCATCAAGAGGCTGGACTGCCTGTTTCTGTGCTCATGATGGATCCTGCGGTGTAATTATGACTGATGGTGAGATCCTGGACTCTGCTTTTGCCCAGCATAACTAACTTCTACAACCAGAGGTAATAAAAGCAGAACTTCACGAGTGGACTTTTTTTCTCCAGTGTTATTTGCAGGCTGTTGCCCTCTCTATTCAGGATCACACTCTGCTCCATGAACATCCATTTTTCCATCTCCAGGTGAAATTATTGCATCAAAGATGCGGTATATGCAAATTTGCATTATTCATGAGGGTAGTGTTCCAATTGGCTGGAGGGGGAACCTGATGTCACAACTCTAGCTACTTGCAATAAGTAATGGTGAAAAATGAAAATTAAGAATAAATAGCTTCAGAAACAGGCTGCTGGAGGACGGGGTGGGGGTGGGGGGTGTTCGCACCATAGCGAAAGATTAAATTCAAGAAACCAAAACAACTTTTGGAGACTGAAGCACCCCAACATTCAAAATCATCTATGATCTGTAATTTCAATCAAAACTTATTTTTAGCAATGCCAATACATTGTTTTGTTTTTTTTTTCTCTTTTACTTCTTTTGTTTTCAGCCAAAATTAAATGATTCAAATAGCTGAACACGTCATACCAGAAACCAGGAAAGATGTAGAAGACTGTGAGATTTTGCATAAAAGATAAAATAATACATGTAAAACATGTTATTTTATCTGAGCTATTTTATATTAGCCTCTTCTCATGTCAGTGGCTATTGTTAAGGACTCCAGTATTTTATGTAATTCTTATTTTGAATGAAGAGATATGCAGCTAAAATCATAGAAGATACTTAGTAGTGACACAAATCATCTCTGATAAAATGATCTGGCCTGTGCTGGTTGTAGATGTGAAGCAGGCTTAACTTCCCCTAATTAGAACCATTTTAAATATGAATGGAAGCAAAGAGTACACACCGTGAATCAAATCTTTCGCTTTCACTTTTATTTAAAAAGTTAATGTGTCTTCATTAGCAACTCTTACCAATTTAAAAAGAATTCAACAGCTGTCCCACTTTTTTATTTGGTTTGGTTTGACTTTAAGGCCCTGGAGACTAAGATGAAGTATCTCATAGTTTCCTGCGCTCCCAAATGCAGTGATGACAGGACTGAAAGGAGAGTGTTAACCTGCCTGTCTGTCAGCCTGATAGTCTGCAGAGTCAGAGCGGTTCTGCCATCATGTTGATGCCTCTGCTGTGGCCAAACCATAAATCGGTGCTAATAAGAATTCATATAAAATGTGCATATGTAACAACAAATCTGTTCATGCATGCAGTTCTCATGGCAGAGCAATTTAACAGAGCAAAGTACACGAATCCAAAAAACAGACAGCAGCAAAAAGCCAATCAAACTAAAGATGTCGGGAATGACGGGAAGTTTTTCTCGGCACACTAACCACGAAGTTCCGACTAAACCTTCCTTCTTTGCCTGGCTGAGGTGTCAGTCATCCCAACTCTCTCTCTCTCTCTCACACACACACACACACACACACACACACACACACACAGTGGAGTCATAGCACCCTGAGACCTGCTGCTTGCAATGCAAATCAGCTTGAAAAAGGTTCTGGCAACAAACATGCTTAACTAGTCACTATGGAAACTCTGCAGGACATCGCTCGGCCTCTGCTCTGTTTGTTTTTGTTTGTTTTCCCCTGTTTGTTTACTACATATCTTAGAAACACATCAGAGGCTGCAAGCCATTTCAGCAAAGGCATCAACGGGAAAGGGATAGCAGCTGATGATTATGTTTATTAGATTACATTAGATCAGTCTTTATTATATGAGATTAGATTAGATTTGATTAGATTATAATGAAATAACAGCAGCAAACACTGTGCTGTCTTCTGTCATTACTTATAGTTCAGTTATTTAAATTATAAACAAGTTAATCTGTTAAGTTAAATATTTACATTAAATACAAAATAAAACTGTCTGTACCTCGTCCCGCTGTTTATGAATGGTTTCTGAGTTGGAAGACTGTTTACAATAAATATACATTTTTTCATTGTGTAATAAAAACAAAAAAACAAATAAACAGTCGATACACAGAAAAAACTTTCTTATAAAATTTATAATTGAAAATAAATGAATGATGTTGGGTTTTGTAAACCTGCTCTTTGCACCACTAATGCATGGAAATAATTTCAGATCAGACCCCTGATTTTGGTAATAAATTAATATGAATTTATTACTCCCAAATATTGCTCAACAGAGGTTGTTCTGAAGCCACAATTGAAGAGTAGATTTTCTTTTTTTATTGCTTTGTTATTGCATTTCAAACACTGCGTTATTTTGATGGGTTGACAGCAAATCATCTCGATGGCATTTATGATGCAAATCTATTGTTAATTACTTTAGATTGATTACTTCCCCGAGCAGTATTTCTTCATAAAACTTTCATTTCCACTTGCTATGGTCACTTTAGCCATTCTCACATGTGCACTGCAGCCCTGAACCTTTTCCAGTGTCTGCTGCTGTTCGGTTTTACATTAAACAAACGAACTCCCAGGCTCTCTTGTAAAAGTCTTCGTGACATCAGAGGATCCTAATTTGCACCAAAGTGGGAATAACGCCGGTAACTGTACAGTAATAGCACAGAACAGCAGTTTTAACAACAGCAGTGTTTCCACAGCTCGTGAGAAGTTATGTGCTCCGCCTCCTACATCTTTACCACGGCGACACCCTCCCACAACACCACATGGAGCAGCTCCAGTTTTGAGAACATGGCAGACACAAACTCCACTGGTGTGCCACATGTGAGACATGAATTTTCAAGTGTTCCTGTTTTGAAGAGGCTCTTCTCGCCGATTTGGCGCACAATATCACAATACTGTGAGAGCAGAAAAATGCTAAAGTTTAATTACCTGTTGACGACTGATGATTTAAAAAAAGTGCAGGTATCTTTTTCATAACATGTTCAACTAGACGGGAAATTGTAAAATGACCTCTGTTGTTTTAGCCGTCGCTGTGAATTCACCCTGCTTTGATTTCATGGCTCGCTGTGGTGATTCTTCGATGAGGCTTTGTACGCTGCAGTCCTTCAGTGTTTTATCCCAGGCCTCGCTGCAGTATTGTACCATGTCTCTATGGCGATAAACCACTTTAGAGGCTTGGGCTGCCCAATATTTTATCTCAGCACCATCACTGAAGGCAGGTGGAACTGATTGAAAAGAAATTATGAAAGAGGGGAGAGAGAGAGGAAAAAAAAGGCGGCACACAGCATCTGCAGAGCCTGGCTGAGGACATTGGAGAGAAGATTGAATACAGGTTATCAAATCTGAACCCAAAATAAATCTCTTTCATCAAGCTCTCCGTCTCATTCTCTCGCTGACGTTTTTCCCTGAGCTGCCTGTGTACTGTGTGTAACTAGATCAAACCTGCAATGAACCGCTGACTCAGTCAAGGCTCCAAACCCAGACATACAAAATTATTACTCCCACTAAATCCTGAAATGGAAGAGGGTATTCTACTGGAATCTTTTGTAAGTTTGAAATATTATTGAGGGATTTATTTTAAATTTCTAGACTTTAAGACTGCATATTAGCAACAAAATTCATAAAAAAAAAAAAAAAAGATTTGGTTCTGAAATAATTTATGTTAAAAAATGCTGTTGTAGAAAAAAATCTTTTAATGATGGTAATAGATTGATGAGAAAGAGTCCCAAAATATGAAATATGAATGCAAATGAAAAAAAATCTGCTACCCAAGTCAACAACACTTATTATTTGACTGATGCTGCACCTGTGGTGCAGTGCATGCAAAACAAAGATACTCATTTGAATGTGTGCACCTCTGTCTGAGAGGGCCGGTGTCACCTGTCGGGACTCCAGAAACACCTGAGTGAAAACAGCGACACATAACTGAAACAGGATGAGCTGAACTGCTGTTCAGTGCACGAGAGAAACCAAAGGGTGGGAGAGAGGCTGAATTACCATTTAGGGCTGAAACACACATTTTATCCCAACATCACCCTGCACACACTGTTACTAAAGTTTGTACTGTACATGACTGTATTTTGAAATATATAATCAGCAGTGATCAGCAAACATCTGGTAGTTTCATGTGCAAACTAACACAGTGAAGCTCCTTCCAGCTGCGGCTTTGGACAGTGTTATATGTGACAGACAGCAGGAGATGTGTCCAGCCTCGCAATTAACACGCTCATACATTCATGCTCAGAGAAACACGGATGAATGTATGCAGCCATAATGTATGGATACAGGCATGCAAATTCAGATATAGGTAGGGAGGAGTAGTGGCGTAGCTGCTTTGGTAATTGCAGTGTGCTCTGACAGCCATCTTAATGAGATAATGAGAGTAGGAGGGTGAGTCAGTGCCACCCTCTTCCTCCTCATCCACAGAGCCAGAAACAGATGAAGGGGTTGACCTCAAAATGAGCAAGAAGACGGATAAGTAAATGGATAGAGGTTAAAGAGGGAAGAGAAAGAGGAGAGATGAGAACGACAATGGGGAGAATGAGGAAATGATTTGCAGTGTCTAAGGAAGAGGATAAAGGGAAGAAGAAGGAGGAGGAGGAAGCAAACTAAGGCAGGATGGTAGAAAACAGGAAGAGGGGGATGGAGGGAAGAAGTGACAGAAAATAATAATAATAAAAAGAAAGGAAGAGCAGAGAAGAGTAAGATTAAGAAGAGATAATGACCGCTAATAAGGAATTCTGGAAAGGCCCCAGGCAGACGGGGCGACACTCTATGGAATCCAGGAGCCTTATGTATAAGAAATATGTATACACAAAAAGCATACCATTTTCCACACAAGCTGCTATTTATGGGGATGTTACAAATTACAGTGAGAATGTACCTCACACACAGTCCAGAGCAGACATTTGTTTTTGGAGCAAATCAAACCAAAAGTGATGAAATGGATGTTAAAAAAAAAGAAAAGAAAGAAAATAATAATTTCTGGAGTATTGAAGGCTACTCCCGAGATCTTAGAGGATTTTACCATTTCTGTTTGACCTCCCTCACTGGAATACTTTACTTTGAAAACTATTCCAGAACTGAGATCACAGATTCAGTTTCTGAATATAAAATTTAGTAAAATTATGTTTCTTCTTTGCTTTGGTTTTCACTGCCATATCAAGTTTCTGGTGCAACTCTCATTCTTTTATATGCAAAGCAGTTCACGAAGACCCTAAATGGCCAAAGGAAGGAATGGACATCAAGCTTTTGCATGAGTATAGATTTCATATTTCATCACCCTCTTAAAATAATGGGCATTAAGTCTTTTTTTTTAGCAAAAGTTTTATTTTCAGTTTTTGGTTCAGTTTTCTGTCTTTTCTGAAAAACCTGAAAAAAAAGTACATGCATTGCATATATGTATGTATATGCTTTTATTTGCTAGCCAGACAAATATGAACAGCAACAAATGGTGCTGAGAAACTACAAAAACATATACATAGGTGCAGCTAAATTGTGTCCCACACATTACTGCTTCTTTAACCCTCAGTCAGTGACAGCTGTGACCTGCTGGACTAAGCTGAGCAGTGGGAAGAAACATTAGCTTAAAGTCTAAGAGCTACATGGATGAGCCCTGCTGAGAGTTTATCCCTTTACACGTTACACTGTAGCTTTCTATCTTCTCTGCTAATGTTTATCTCTGTCTGAAAGCCAGCTTTAACAGGACATCTAACCTGGGCTAATATCTCTGTCTCCCAGTGATAATACCGCCTCATTAAAAAGATGTAAAGAGAGATTTTTGTTAACCACTCTTAGGCACAAAGCATATCATAGCATATCATAGGCACTGCATAGAAAAATCCATCCATTCTCTTCCACTTATCCTGTTCAGGGTCACAGGGGGGGCTGGAGCTTATCCCAGCTGACACAGAGCGAGAGGCACGTACCCCCTGTACAGGTCGCCAACACAGAGAGGCAGACAAATAGAAAAAGAAGGCACAAAATACTCTGTGTGTTCCAGAAAGAAAAAAAATCTAGTCATAGAGATAAAAACAAAACCAAACATTTCCTTTACAACAATTAAAAAAAAAAAAAAGATCTCAGCCATTGGGAAATATCTTGAAACAGGCGGATGGTGTAAATTCCTTAGGATCTCCGGCCCCTCTCACTATCAGCAGAATCTGTGAAGAATGCTCAGATCCCAGTTTGAAATAATAACCCAGAAAAAACCTCTATCTGAATATTCTTCATCTCTCTTTCAAACACCACTAACACCACTCTTTTCTAACACCCCCAAACACACAATCTCATTTCATCTTTTCTCTTTTCAGAGCTGAAATGCTTCTACTTCCTAATCCAGACCCCAGGAGTGTTTCAGGAGGCTGCTAATATGGAGCAAAACAGCCCTGTTCTAGGACTCACTGTTCTTTTAGGGCACACACACACACACACACACACACACACACACACACACACACACACACACACACACAGATAAAACAAATACACACACATGTAGATAAACACACATGCATTCAGAGGTGATGCCAGATGGCCACATCTGTGACCAACTGCCATCTCATACAGACCAGGTGTTGAGGTGTTCCTGTGTGTGTGTGTGTGTGTGTGTGTGTGTGTGTGTGTGTGTGTGTGTGTGTGTGTGTGTGTGTGTGTGTGTGTATCTGCATATGTGTCTGTTTGTATAGTGTTTACAGAATGAAGCAGCTCTAAAAACCCCTTTACTGGATTGAAAAGCCATTGTCAGATTAGAGCATGTCTTTGTGTTTTGCATTCAATCTGTACACTAAAACATGGATTAAAGTCGTCTACTGCACTCACATTTTTTTTATTTCATGGACTACTAACACAAATGCATCCCCGTTCTATCCCACTAAAGACCAAACACATCTTTCTTGCAATAATGCAGGTCCAAGGAATTTTTTAAAGCAATTAATTACTTTATATTTTTACTCTGTCATGGCTGCTGCAACCCATTCATTATGTCTGATAAGTACATTTGATACAATATAATTAGATTTTATTCAATTTGGTGTGTGTGTGTGTGTGTGTGTGTGTGTGTGTGTGTGTGTGTGTGTGTGTGAGTGTGTGTATGTGTGTTAAACAGTACTTTTTATTGTCATCAGTGAGGACCTCCACACATCTCTTTCACTGAAGGCACGTAGACACTTCTTTCACATCCTTTCCGATCTATTTAACACATTTAAAAAAAAATGCATTGTGTGTATATTTAGCTTTTTCTCAGGAATTTTAATATGTTCTCTATAATTAACACCAAATTACATGGTTATTTTCCAGGATTTTTTGGGTACAACTTATACTCATTAAGTAATGAACCACTGAAGCCCTTTATTAAAATGAAGACACAACTTTTTCTTATCTTAACGTAGCTTGGAATTCAAAGTCTATCTATTGGCCTCATGCTTTCTGTAACACTCCTTAGTCTCCTTTTCATAGTTTCTTATAAGAACATTTTATCTATTGGGACGTTTTCCCAAAGGCAGCACAATTTATATCTCAACTTTTTCCTATAAAACACTTAAGAAATTTCAGATCCAATAATTTAAAGTGGAATTTCCATCTGAAAAGTCAATTTAAGAATTTAAGAATTTAAGCTTTAAAGCTAATAGGAACTACGTGTCAGGGTCCCAGTGTTTTGTGTTTCTTTTGTATAGCTCGGTTTTGTTTTTCTTGGGTTGCACCTTTTAGTGTTTCTTACAGATAGTTTTCTCAGTTTGTTGTTTGGATGTTCTGTTTAGTTTCCCTTCCTGTTGTTTCTTTGTGAATGTCTGATCCCCTTTGTCAAGTTTCCTGTGTTAGGTCTGCCTTTTGTTCACCTCCTGTTTTTATATATTATATTTAGATGTTGATATATATATATATATATATATATATATATATATATATATATATATATATATATATATATATATATATATCTCAACATCTCAGCTTTTATTTATTTTATTTAGGTTTTGACATCATTACAGCTCAGAAGCACCGTTTGGCCGAACCCGCCCATTTTTCGTATGCGTAAAAGTATTGGGACATGTGACTGACAGGTGTGTTTTGTTGCCAAGGTGTGTATTATTCAAAAAATAGCGCTGAGTGTCTGCGCTCAGTGAAGATAGAAAGGAAAGCAGGGAGAAAGTGAAGACACACAGCACAGGCCACAGGTCAGACTCAAACCTGGGCCAGCTGCATTTTGGCCATGTGGCATATGGTCGTCTGCTCACCCACTGAGCCAAACTGACACCCCACACTGTGCATTTAAAGTTAGAGGTGTAACCAACATAAAAAAAAACAGAGAACTGTCTGTGGGTGAAAACCTAGCAATCATGAAGCTGAGAGAAGATAGAAAATCAATCAGAGCCAGTGCACAAACATTGGCCACAGCCAGGACAACCGTTTGGAACATCCTGAAGAAGAAAGTATCGCTGCTAACAGATGTGGAACAGGTAGACCAAGGTAAACAGCAGCTGATCACAGAAACATTGTACATAAGAAAGACCCTAAAACTGCTGTTAGTGACAACCTCCAGAGGGCAGGAGTGAAGGTATCACAATCTGCTGTCTGCAGAAGACTTCGTGAACAAACGTACAGAAGCTTCACTAGAAGATGCAAATACCAATTAGCAAGAACAGGAAGGCCAGGCTGGAATGGAGAAGTTCAGAGACAAGCCTCAGAAACTCTGGGACAATGTTTTATGGACTGATGAGACAAAGATGAACCGTTACCAAGGTTATAGTGAGACGAGCTCATCTGTGAAACACAATGGACGTGATGTCGTGGCTTGGGCTTGCATGGCTTCTTCTGGGATGAGCTCATTAATCTTCACTGATGATGTCACCATGATGGCAGCAGTATGATGAACTCAGAGGTCAGTGGAAACACTCTGTCAGTTTAAAGAAAGATGCAACCAAAGTGATGGGAGATCCTTCAAGATAATGACCCAAAACACACACACAGGAGTTCATCAGGGGCAGGAAGACTTAAACCCTGTAGAGCATTTTACCTGCTAAAGAGGAGACTGAAGGGAGGACCCCCCCCCCCCCCAGCTAAAATAAAGGGACTGGCCTCACTATTCCAATACTTTTGGAGGGAAGTATACAACATTAACAAAACAACTTGGGACAGCCCTGCACACACCCTCAAAGGCATACAGACACACCCCCGGTGTCTTGATGCTGTGGCACGTCCTATCAGGCTTCCTGGATGTGATGGTGAAGCTGATGCTGATTTATAGCAGGCACAGAATGGGCGCCTTAGATGGATGCAGGACACGCACTGTTTTAATATATCAAACACATACGACACACACACACAGACGCACATAATGCCATAATTCATCACAGACACACACACACAGTTCATCATAGTGGAGTGACCCATATATTGGAACTGAAAGTACTGAAAAGAAAAAGAAAGAAAGAACAACACAAAACAGGAGAGTGACTACAGAGGTGAGCAGACACCAGGAAACAGAGGGCATCATAAAGGACAGATGGACAGAGGAGGGTATGCTAAGATGCATGCTGAGCTTCACAATATGGTGCCAAAGAATAAAAAAAAGCATTGAGAAGACAAACTGCATTTTCTTTGGTGCCAAAGTCTGGATATAATTTTACTCATTTGACATTTTTCAGCATTAGACCACGAACAATTACTGTGTGTTATTTTTAGTGAATAAAAATGACAAAATCTGACTATTAAGTTAGTTTCCTTATCTTCACCATTTCATAAAGAACAGAGCTGCAAATATTAGAGAAAAAAATGTTTTGATGAGTCACGTATTTCCACAGAAAGGACGACAATAGCAACACTACTCTGTGTCACCCAAACTGAGCTATTAACAAATTTTTTCATCTCCCTCTATCGATCTGCAAGAAATTACTCTCTCCGTCTGCCTCTATCCTTCTTCTGCTGTCTCTCCTCCACTCCCTCTGCAGACAGTGTACAGATTACATCTGTGCTTTCATTACACAGCTTTATTTTCCATCGCTGGGCTGAAATTGTGTCTTGCTGTTTGCCATCATTCGGCTTTATTATCAAAGCAGCCAGACAGTGTCAACAGGCTGCTCCTTCTGATCCTCTGCTCTGTTGGTTGTTAGACTGTCATGTTGCGGAAGCTTGTTGACTTGGGAAATTCCTGCCAGCTATCAAAGATATTAAGTATCAAAAAAAACTGCAAGTAGAGCTTGAAATTAACACGACCCACAAGTGTGTGGTAATCATATTATATAGAATCTTTCAGGATTCTATTACTATTACACACACACACACACACACACACACACACACACACACACACACACACACACACACGGCTGGATGAATGGTCATGGTCTCAAGCTTGTTTCTACATCATATGCATCGACCTTGTTTTTTCCACCACTTACTTTCATCGAATGTAGTTTTGATTAGTTTCTCTTCTTGAGCTCAACGTGTCTAAAGGTCACTAAAGTACTCAACCCCCGACATCCCATTAAACACGTTATCATATGTAACACACAGGAAATTGAATTGGAAACCGCTGTCAGTCCAACGTGCGACACGGTGAAGCTTTTACTGGACAGTAAGAATGGACTTCAAACCAAATGTGCGAGACATTTATTTTTGTTTTCAGGACCGAGCGAGAGAGATTATTAATGTTACAAACTCAAAGAAGCTTAATTAAAAAGTAGACTTTCTGTCTTTAAGCCCAGGGGGAACGTGTTTGTTTGTTCCGTCTGAGAAACACATCAATGCTCAGACAAATCCAATTTATAATATTACCAAACACGTTTTGTGAGAACATGTTTTTGTATATTTGTTACTTTTTTGTAATTTGCCATTTTTGTTATGTGGAGTTTGATTTGCATGCCTTTGCCTCCCACTGTAAGTTTATTGCTGATGGCCCATCATGGAAATGTATAAATGACAAAGCAATTATGGCAACAGGCATTTGTCATAAAGATAAAACACTGGGACATCCAATTTTATAATTCCAGAATTATTTAAAGGTTATTTGGGAAAGAATAGAGGAAGAGTTAGAAGGGTTGAGATTTATTTAAGAAGTACTTAATGACATAAGTTGAAACCTTTCATTATCCCTCCCTATATGCGCAGACACATAATGATCTGTGTCACAGCTAGAAGCCGTCTGACAGAAGATGAAGGGCAGATCCATCTTTTAGGCGTTTGAGGATATAACAATCTCTGTGCTCATCAAAAGGCTACCGGCCAATATCCTGGCTCAGTGGGGCACCGGATGCATGAAATTCATGGCCACTCATGCGTGCACATATACACACACACACATATATATCACAGGCCTTGCTGCAGGATAATGACCATGATGTCAGCAAACTATTTGATGAGAGAAATATGAGCAGGAAAAAAAAAAGTTAAATATTAAAAACAGAGTTTTGCTTCATTCACCTTCAACAAACTAATCTGGGCAAAGTCTCACTTCAGGTCTCACTTTACAAACACTGCAGCTTAATATCTTTGAATATACGAGTGGAGAAGGTGGAGTGAACAATACTTGGTTTTTCCTTAAATACTATCACCCTTTAAAATGCAGCTCACCATCTGAACACACCAGCTGTTTATAAATTATTTCTGCTGACATGAAAGTATGCAGAACGAAGATTCACAGTGGAAATAAGTCTTTTAAGTACAGCGCAATACCTCGTTTTTAATTCATAATTACCTTAGGATATAAAAGCACCACTTGCCAGGTAGAGCTGCAGATTTTGAGCATTTAGAAAATAAAGGCCTGGTGTTTTGATAAATAACTGTAAACAAGCATCATCATTTTAATTCATTAGTTTATTTGCTGGTTTATGAAGACAAAACCACTAGTGTGGCTCTTTAAATAAAATATCTGAGTAGAAAGAAGGCGGCCTCATACCTTTCTTCACTTTGAATGTCTTATTCACAGAATTTGATATTCATAAATTAAAGTGTGAAAAATAAAATGCCACAAAAAGGATAAAACTGTTTGACTATGAATTTTTCATAAAATTTTATTTTCATTGTAGGGACTTAATATAAAGCACCTTGAGGCGACTGTTGTAATTTGGCGCTACAAAAGAAAATTTAACACATAATTGCAATTTTCATGGAAGAATTAATAAAAGTTGGGATTAAATTAATAACAGTAAAGTGGAAAATGCTCGTCTGTTGATGCTAAACAGTGTGGACTGTGCTGGAGTGCATCTTTACATTATAATTAGCTCGAAGCTGCGAGGCAGAATAAAAATATAGAATTGCTTCAGAAATCCTGTCAGAGCAGCAGCCTGTCCCCTGGTGAATATGATCCCTCTGCTCTCAGCCTTCGAAGACAGCTCTTCATATAATCGAGTCCAAAAAGAGAGAAAATTAAAAATCAATGAATTCATGAGTTTTCATTTTAGGAGCTGAGCAATTGGCCAGAGTTTATCAGAGCAAGATAATGAAGTTATTCATTCAGTATTTGCAGTGCAATTTACCTGAAGAGCTGTGCAGCAGTAATTATCAATCATGTACACTATAGCTAAAGCTGAATGGCACCCAGATCTAAATAGAAAAAAAGACAGGATGAAGGCATTGTGAGTGTTAATATGACATTATATGTGTTTTAGCCCATTCTCACTTCTTCCCTTTTCCAGCACGTCCTCCTTCCTTTTTCACAAATCCCTTTCCTGGTCTCTACATGCATTTTATGAAGCAGCATGAAGGAATAGTCCCAAACACACACTTCTGCAATGGCATTAAGCAGTAAAGTCTTCTTATTTGTGTAGTCATCTTTTTTATGCGCCTCACAAAAATACTAAAATCTGTCAGGTTGAATGTGAAGACGTTGTGAATCTAGCAAAATCTCCCAAACACTTTAACCTAGAAGCATTTCTAAGCTGTGGTCTTTAAATTACAGGTTCAACGTGCTGCTCTTTAGTGGAATTTGTTCTCATGAAAAGAACAACTGACAAGAAGCATATGTCAGACTGTGCAATTGGCATGTCTGGTACTGCGTGTTGGTCTGTCTGACTGTCTCTAACCCCATTTATAGCACACTCACTGCTCACACTCTTCTCTGCATTGGCCATCTCTCTGTAGGACCACCATCACCATTTTGGGCCCCCAGCTACTCTGCTGCTTTATTGCTTCTCCTTCCCACTCGCTTCATTCCCGCCTTATATATATGCCCCCAATTTCAAACTTCCATCTCCTTTTCAGTCTATGTCTCACTTGAAGCATTTTTAATCCCTCACTGTCTATTAAGGCATTTTATTTGGTAATTTATCTTTTCTCTTCAACCCCTTAAAAAAGGACATGCATTTCTCACATATCAAATTTAAGATTGTAACATCATCTTTGAGGGGACTAGCACTCTTTTTTTTCAGTACTAAGAAAAAAAAAATGTTTCTTGCCAATTAGAAATTCTATATTAGGAATAATCAATGACTCTTAAGTGAGATGTAGGATCTTAAAAAGCTAACTCCTTGGCTTCACCGAGTTATTCTATCTACAGGCAATCCAATAAACCGTTTTTGGTTTTATTTCCCATGTCGTGAATTTTTGATTAAATTAATCACACTTAAGTGTAATAATGAGAACGAGAATCAAATTTAAAGGATTTAAAGGATCTGGAGTGTGTATATCAAATTACAACAAGGTCCATTACTTTTTGTGTGTAATGTGTTCATCTACATACTTAGATGTAGTGTGTGACTGTTGCTATTAGCTATGTGCTAATTGGTCAAGGTTTGCGGGAGCTTCACAAATAAAGCATTCACATTTCTGCATGTTTTTCTCCTCTGCAAAGATGTTTGAAGGAAAATGGAGGGATAAAACAGGTCAGAGTCTGTGCCACGCTGCCTGAGGAAAACAAAGGAAATATTTGAAAAGCAGATGCAAGAAAGTCATTGAGCTGCAATGCTACTTTTGGATGTGACAGCTAGATGGATAATAAGACTATGCAGGATTCAAGTTGCAAAGATGACAAAGAACTCGGTCTGTTCTGGCAGACTCACTCTCTATGAATCTTTTTTTAGTTCTGTATTTTTCTTTTATCCAGCTCAGTCCCTTTTTGTGTTACTTTACAGTTTGTTCTGTGTGTCTCTAACCCTCTGTAACTGTCACTTTATCTGACTCTATCAGTCTGCCTGTCTAACTCTCTTTTTGTCTGCAAAGGCACTTTCTGATGTGAATAGTTGCAGCAATGCCAAAAAAAAGTAGACAGTAGTGGTGCCACTAGCCTCATCAGCCGTGGTCATCCACTGCTGAATTTGTCTAACTTGGACTTCATGTGACTGCGGTGACCAAAAACAATAAGAAAAACTAAAGGGGAGGGGCATTCATTGGGATACCCTAGAAAGGTTGGTCATCTGTCGCTGAAATTAATCATATTGCTTCAACATTATGCTAAAATCTTCAAAACTGGTTGCTGTGTCCGGTGTGACAAGAGGCAGGGCGGGGCCAAACAAGCAACAGCATATAGAAAAGAATATCCTGTTAAATGGCGAGGGTGCACAAGTTCACATGCAGTTACTGCTCTATTAAATATGACAGATGAAGTTAATTTCTTCTGCATTAATTATTCAGACAGCAACCACTATCATTTAGTCACTGCCCTCTTTGTGAAAGAAAAAGAGCTGGATGCTGTGGCTGACAGGACGGCTGCACGTGTGACCTAAACCCAGATAAGTGGTAGAAAATGGATGGTTTGGAAGGAGATGTACTAATTCAATTTTCAGTCCCCAGTGCATTCACTACATTGCTTAAAATATTCACTCACCATCCAAATCATTGAATTCAGGTGTTCCAGTCACTTACATGTCCACAGGCGTATAAACCAGCACCTAGGCATGCAGACTGCTTCTACAAACATCAGTGAAAGAATGGGTCGCTCTCAGGAGCTCAGTGAGTTCCAGCGTGGTACCGTGATAGGATGATACCTGTGCAACAACTCCAGTCACTAAATATTCCACAGTCAGCTGTTAGTGGGATTATAACAAAGTGGACGTGATTGGGAATGACAACAACTCAGCCATGAAGTGGTAGGCCACAAAAACAGAGTGGGGTCAGAGGATGCTGAGGGTCATAGTGCACAGAGGTCACCAACTTTCTGCAGAGTCAATCACTACAGACCTCCAACCTTCATGTGACCTTCAGATCAGCTCAAGAACAGTGAGAGCTTCATGGATGGGTTTCCATGGCAGCTGCATCCAAGCCTTACATCAGTGTTTTTCAACCTTTTTTGAGCCAAGGAACATTTTTTTAATTGAAAAAATCACGAGGCACACCACCAGCCAAAAACATTAAAAAATGATACTCTGTAGCCTATATTAACAATACAGTCATTCTTATCAAAGTGTCTTGAATAGGAATCAAATAAACACAAAAAAGAACTTGATCATATAATATATATCTTCTTTCAAATAAAAAGTGCAGTTAACATGTCCACTTCAAAAACACAGCCTGAACATAACAAATGCCACAACAATGTGGTCTGATAGTAGAAAACTTCAGTGTTTTACAAACTGTCCAAAAGCATTCTGTTACAGGAATAACACAACACAACAATACATGAGAAAGAGGCAAGCTCACAGCTAATGCCAGTTTAATATCATCATCATGTATAAGTCCCCGTACAATGTTTTAATGGATGAAGGTTATCATTAACTATAACCCTATACCACTGAACATGTCATAATCAGCTCAGTGTACTTCAAAAGCGCCGCCGTTCATGGACTTACGGCAACAATTACCGTAATAAAACCGTAATAATACCCTATGTTGGTTGTGAAGTGCAGTTTCTCAGAAACTGTTTGAATTTTTCCGATAGGTCACGTTATTACGGTAACACAAAGTTCCTTTGATCAGCCGCCTCAGGCTCTGTGCTAACCAGCTGTTCGGCTAGTAGCGGCCATTCGCCCGGCAGTATAGAGTTATAATATGTATGCTGTGTGAGCGTTTCAGATGGCTCTCATGTTGCAAAACTACCGCTGAGAACTGTCGGTCTGTGCATTCAACCGGTGCTTTGCGCCTCCAGTTTCTTGCTGTGGGGTTTTTAAATTATTCTGGTGAAGGAGTCGCTCTTATGCCTCCGCTAGTGACGACACTCTCTGGCCAATCAGTAGCATGCTGTACTTCGCGTCAAATTTTTGTATCGCCTCGGATCGCTTAGAACCTCGGGTGAGGGAGTACGGAAAAAGGACCAACAAAGTGTACCTGATTCTAATGGAGATGCCGTCAAATCGCGGAGAGTCGTTCTGTATGGAAACACGGCTTAATTCTCTTGTTTCTATGTATAATGCAATTCGCTACCTGCTGCTGTCTAGTCTAGTGATATGGAAGAGTATTACATGATTATGCTACAGCATAATCACTACAGCACAGACACTCATGGCATATTACGTGAAACTGGATAATTTCCCACGGCACACCTGTCGATCTCCCACGGCACACTAGTTTGGTGTGGAAGAACTTGACTGGCCTGCACAGAGTCCTGACCTCAGCCTGATAGAACACCTTTGGGATGGATTAGAGTGGAGACTGTGAGCCAGGCCTTCTCTCCAACATCAGTGTCTGACCTCACAGATGAGCTTCTGGAAGAATGGTCAGAAATTCCCATAAACACTCCTAAACCTGTGGAAAGACTTCCCAGAAGAGTTGAAGCTGTTACAGCTGCAGAGGGTGGGCCCACATCATATTAAACTCTCTGGATTAAGAATGGATGTTACTTAATTTCATATCTGTGTGAAGGCAGACAAGCAAATACTTTTGGCAGTATAGTGTATAAGTACACATATGCTCTTAATTCCAACATTTCAGGAGTAGTGAGTCCAAAGAAACTCACTGTGGGGGGTGGGGGGTGGTGGTGTCCTGGATCAACATTGACTTTCTTCACTGTAAAAAAGACAAAACTGAAGAGAAACTAGCAAAGGCAAAATCCTTAACTGAAATTTTGAGTAAGCTAAATTCTCAGCTTTATCCTTTAAATTATCCAGCTTTAAATGTGCTCTTCTTTTAACTTGTACTAAATGTATAAATCCATCGATTAGATTTACTTTGATATCTTTATATGGTTATCATTTGTCAACTTGTTGTTAAGCTCCAGCCTATTTTCCATATAGTAAAGGTCGCCGGCAGAATCATATGTAGCCGTACCTACAGCGTGAGCTGCCACCAGTACTAAACGCATCGACAGCTTTGGCTGGCAGATGTACAGGAAACAGGCCGCTGTGTGAAAGCACCATCAGTATATATTTCTCTGCCACTCCGCTGTCTAACTTTGTCACTCGGTTTCACTCTGCTCATCTCTGCACTTTTCTGTTTCTCTGTCTGCTTCTCCCCATCACTCTGCCTCAGTGATACAAGCACACAACAATCAAAGGCAGAGACTGTGCAAGGGCAGGGTGAACGCATGTACTGTTTTCTGTGTCACAGGCCGGAGAGACAGGAGACGAAGTACACGCGTGTTCTCTCTCTCTCGTCTGCTCTGCAGCGATGCCATGTAAGTAAATACTTGGCCCCTCGGTGAACCGTTCACTGTGCAAACATGCACCCAGACACTTACAGAGCTCTCACTCAGTTCTGCCCGGGTGTTCTACTTCCTTTGGTGTTTTTGACTTTTAGCTGTAATGAAAATGAGTCAGAAATAGGTGGCCTACTTTCACTCCAAGCCATCTAATTTAATGAAAAACGTCATCGCTGCCATTTCTTCCATGCTTGAGTTTGACTTATATGTCGTCGTTTAAAGGCTAAAGACTGGGCTAAGCAGCATGCTGAGGCCAGGTATGGAACGTGTGACTACTTAACGTAACTTTAACTGATTGCTAGCCCAAGGTATCAAAAATGCACACACCAGCCTGAACCTCCAATGATCAGGTCATTTTATATACACTGCTCAAAAAATTAAAGGAACACTGAAAACACATCAGATCAGAATGGGAAAAACCACCATGCTGGATATCTATACTGATATGGACAGGGTAATGTCTTAGGAACCAAAGGATGCCACATCATTTGGGACTGAAACTTATCAACCTGAATTCAGAGGCACCCTGAAAACCAAAGCAGGCTGGTCTATTTTGCCAAAATTTCATTGCAGCAACTCAAAATGGTGCTCAGTAGTTTGTGTGGGTCCCATGTCGCTCTGTCGCCAAGTGCTGCTCACAGGGGGTCATTTTGACTGTTGGCTTTTCTCTGTATTATTGTAGGGTCTTTACCTTACAATGTAAAGTGTCCTGATGGCACTGTCTGTTGTAATTTGGTGTTATATAAATAAAATTTAATTGAATAGCTCAGTAACCTGTGGGAAAAATGTTTGACCAGTGGTAGTACACAGACTCGGAGATGCTCTTCAAGGGCAGAGGAGTGTATTTTCACTAAAACGCCTCTCTAGTGTGTTTGAGTGTTTTTATTGGCTATTAAGTGTTGGGTCTTGTTCCATTATGTGAGAACTTTAATCATAAGTGGAAACTCTCAAAAATCACAAGGTAATGAGCAATCAAGTAATGCTTAAGTTGAGACAAAGAACTGGAGTAAATGACACAGACTCGGCTTATCAAAGGAGATTTGGAGAATTATTAGGGATGTAAATAGAAAAGAAGTTTAAACACATCCAGTTTCACACAATGATGTCGATCAAGGATATGAAACTGAGTTCAATAAAGCAAAACAAAATCTATAATTTAAGCAGCAACATGAGACACAGATGAGGTCAGCTGTTTCCAGAGTCTCAGAAGCATATCAAAAAATCAGAGCTGAGCAGAACTCCATCAAAGAAAAATGAAGCGGGAGATTAAACCCTGTTTCTGAGAGGGAAGGATTTTTGTCAGGATTCAGAAGACCTGGAAAATTCATCTGCGCTAACAGACCTGAGACCTGTATTATGAAGCAGGATTTGGGGGGTTATCCACGTAACTTCAGGCTTAACCCTGGATTTTCAATATTACGAAGAGGGTCTAAAGTTTTCTAATAGGGCCTAAACTCTTTGTCTCTGCCTGATGAGCATCAGTAAGAAATATAGGCTAGAGTCTTAGATGAAACTTTACTCCTTGAACTTTTTTGAAAACAACAATTTTATATAATTTAATATACGATCCTAAATGGGACACCTCTTTGTACTTGTGAACCTTATCAAACTTGCATGCAGTCTAAGCCTGCATTTAAATTCACTTCTTCTATTTGAATTAGTCTCAGACCCTTAAACACTGCGGGGGCTGCAGCTGAAAGAAGGAGAACTATCTTAAGCATATCTGAATATTAATTTAGTGGAATAACAGTGGGGAATTCTTCTTTGTCTTAATGACAGAGCATTGATACACTGTTCAGTTACAGTCAGACTTTTGATGACTTGTGTTATTGGAAGAGTTTCCCATTTTTCTGATTGGTCGCTTGCTGTTAATGCCGCTTGTTTCGTGTGAACATGCTTGTAGCTACATTGCTTAACCAAAGCTTAACTTATCAAGTTGATAAGCACCTTTATGTGAAATATACCCAGGGTACCTTTCCATTATCTGGATTCACTTACCATAACATAAGCTGGGATAAGCTGGTTAAGTTAACCAGGGTTTCCCCCTGCACGTTCACATGAAAGGGGTGGTGTTGGTGGGGTCTGACCAATCACACACTGAAGCAGCTGATTCTATAAAGGAAGATAAAACTATAATATTGGAAAAATCTAAAGAGGTTAAACATATAATATAGACTAGAGTAACACAGCTGCTCCAGGCAAATCAGCGGTGAGAGTATGTGTGACCGGAGCGCTGCAGTACTTTAGTATTAAACGTGCTCCATGAATGTGTGAGTGCTTTGAATGCTTTAGTCAGTAAGAATGGAAAAGAACTGCTATATTATTACAATTCAGAATAAAATCTGAAGCCAAGAAGGAAAGCTGACAAAAATGCCGACAGTGTGAGTTAGCAGACGTATCAATATCATTAACACAGGGAAGAACCTGATTATAGTTATAATATTTCATTAAACTAATGTTTAAAAGACAGTTTTTGTTTGTGTTTAGCACTCTGAGAGTAAAGAACATATAAAACACAGACCTGGATAAATTTAAGGTTACTAGGTTAAAGGTTCCTTAACCTAATAAAGACAGAACCTAAGGGCTGAATCTGGCAATCAATGATGAATAACTGAACTTACTGCAGTCACTCCCACAGAGCCACTGACACCATCGCTTTCAACTTTGGGTCAAGCTGATCTGTGTGGTCAACAGTCCATTACTTCATATACATTCAAAATACTCTTTCTAGATTGGTAAATGGTATTGGCCCCCTGTTGGTGGATTCATGTTGTCATTAAAAGCAGCCTTGGAACAAGCAGCAGTGAGGTTTTTTTCTCAGTACAGTGTAACTAAAAGTATAGATAAACGTAACTTATACGAAACTTTTTGAAAATGTGATGAACGAATATAATCAACTAATCTGGAAAATCCCACAGAGCCCAGCAGTTTCTCTTAAAAGTTGTAAGCAATATCATTGTGCCCTTGGGCCTGGCACAGTCATTCTGAGCCCCACACATTCTTACATTCTTTAAGAAGAAGGCATTAGAATGCATCATCACGTCTTTGCCCTGGTAATCAGCCAATTTAGGGATTAAATGAGCACAGCGAAAGGCAAGTGAAACATTGTTTCAGAACAGCATGACCGGACAAATACAATCAGATACATGTTAATATGTACAATGCACACGCTAACACACGGGCACACATACAGGTTATCATATTCATGTACCGTAACTGGTCTTTAATACAGCCTACAGCAGTAAAGTGTCCATCATCCGAAACAAGTCCAAAGTGTTAAGGTGTGTGTGTGATGGGATCTGTGATTGTTGAGCCTTAGCCTACACACACTAACATTATGTGTGTGTTACATGAAGGGAGTCTCTATATGTTGCTATAGTCTCTCGCCGAGCCTCATTTACACAAAGTTGCTCACCAAACAGAGGATGAATAATTCTCTTTGAGTCTCATATCCCTCGTATCCTCTCTTCTCCTCCTTCTCTTCTCACTTCTCCTGCTTGTCCTTCTCTACCCATCTCTTCCCCTCTCATCCTCCTCATCTTCCCCCCACAGTACAAGATCTCTGGAGGATCTCTCTCTCTCTCTCTCTTTTTTCTAATAATAATTTTTTTTTTTTTATGGGAGAAGCAGCAGCCTTGAGACGCTCTTCCTCCAGGCTGAGATGGATTTATGATGTGCTGTCAACTTGCGAAGAGAGAGGGAGAGAGAATAAGAAAGCACAGTAAACATGTTTTCCTCCTTCCTACCATAATTTGAGGGGGTGGAGGGTAGAAACAGGGAACACAGCTGGGTCCTTTTTCATAATCCTTTGCATTGAAAATCAAAACAAGAAAACATCCTGATGCAAAGAAAAGGTGAGGCCTGGTCAAAGCCACATCTTCTGCTGATTTTGGAGGGTTGATAGGATTCTGAAGTGTTTAAGAAAGGCACAGTAGGTTGTGTGTGCACTGACTGACTGGCTGAACTTGAACTAGAATTACTGCAGATATGTTTTGCCTGCTGCAGGAAAGGATTTAGGATGGGTGTCTCAGTGTTTTTGGCATGACTCAGTAAAAAACAAACAAACAAAAAAAAAACACAGTTCCTGAAACACTTTATTTCATCACTCTATTCCAGTGTTTTCAGCCTATGGCTATTATTGGTATCATCTTCCAATTGATACTGCCAGTTTCACCTCATTTAATGGTGGTCGTGCTGCCTTGCTGAACAGAAATAATGGGCAGTGTTTCCACTTTAACAGCAACATTAGGGTGAAGGAGGGACGGTGGTCGCAGAACTTTGACTTGAGCTGAAGACACACCTTCACACTTTTGGATGATCGATATTTTGACTTATATTTCGTGAAGTTAAGGGAACAAACCACTCGGTAAGATGCAGACTAAAGATAAAAGTCGAACAGATGAACATGCATCAAAAGTACCTCAACCACTCACTCCAAACCCTGCTGAATGGACTGCAAAGTAACCACTCTTTGTCTTCCTGAGCACGGTGTTAAATGTGTCCTGCCCACTCACAGCTGACAGCCAAGCTGTGCTATGTGCTGAGGAGGCTTTGCATATGACAGATTTAAAAGAAAGAAAAAAAAAACTTTATTGTTTGTGCTGTGCTTCAAGATGAGCACCCCCTACAGATCAAACACTTTCTTTTCATCACGATTACTATCTAGCATACTTTGACACTTCAAAGTCCGCATGAAAAAATTTCCTGCACCATGGGAGGTGTGTGCGACTTTGTAGCAAAGTCATGCTCAGAGGATGCATACCATGCCTTACAGAAGATGACGTTTCGCAGTAATATACAAATATGGTGTGGCTGCAGCTCAGGAGGTTGAGCGGGTCATCTACTAATTGGAAGGTCGGTGGTTCGATTCCAGTCTGCGAGCCAAAGTGGGCAAGATACTGAACCCCAGGTTGCTCTCAGATGTGTTCATTGAACTTAGGTGTAGAAAAAAGTGCTTGTGTAAGTGGATGGAGACATGCTTAAAGTACTCAAGTAGAGTAGAAAAGCGCTACATGAGAACCAGTCCATTTACATTTATGATGCCACATCTCTGAAATAATAACAAGAGCCTCTGATATCCTTTCACACATATTATGGAGTATGGTGGGTATAAGTATGGCTGAGTATGGTGGGTTAATGACAATAAACTCTGATCCTCCTTTTGTCTATGTTTTTAAAACCATCATTTGCACACATTCACTTGTCAAGTTAATATTATGTCATTCCCAATTTGGACCATTTTTGGACCATTAAGTAAATGTCTTCCATCACAAGGTGTCAAATACTGCCATTTCATCAGATGCTGCTGGCGTAGTCAAGATAAACACAAGGTGCTCTTTGGAGCCTGCGCCTTAATGCACTGGCTGCAGCAATACTGGAAAGCAGGAGAACACAGTCCGCATCGGGAGGAAGGAGGGGTGGTGGTGAAGTAAGTCAAATTTGGAGGAGACTGTGGTTCATGTTCTGTTTGGGAGCTCTGAATCTGGTGGTTCGCAGCTTTATGAATTCATGTGAGATGCCAGCAATTTTAACAAAACAGCAATGGCCTCAAAAATGACCAGGAAACAGTAAGAATGGGCCTTTACTTAGTATCACATCAGAACATCACGTCTGTGGCCACAGTGTTTATTGTTTGATACAAATTATTACTGACCACTGTTAGCATTCTGAATTTTTTTATTGAAGGATAATTCTTTGTACATTCTTTACCTGAATGGAAACCTGTTCACACAACTGTGCGTTGCTCTGTACGTATATACTCAGTACATAATCTCCTTACAAATGACAAATAGAGAAGATATACAAAATACTACTGAATACTTTTTTCCAAAAAGAAAATTTTCAAAGGCAAGGCCTCTAACCTCAGTTAATGCTACGGCTTCATTATCAGGGACCAGCATTAACATGATTTTAATTAAAAACTACATGTCAGAAAGGTTACTAAAAATCCTTCAGTCATTAAAGCTGTTAATATGGTCTGAAGATTCTGCATTAAAGTGAAAGGACTGTGCCAGTAGGTTAACATCATTTACTCTTTTGAAAGCCAGATTCACCCGAGTCTCTCTTCAAGCAATCAACCTGAGACGTGTACTCAAGAAAAAGGCAGGCTTAATTGAGGATACATTGGAGCCAAATGAAATGATCTCACTTCAGCACCTGATTATATTTATTTATTTTGACACGTCACAATAAAAGCTGCATATGGAGCCACTAAATTTTGGCTAAATTACTTATTAAAGCCACACTTTCCTCAGACCTCTTCCTCTCATTGCTCTCTGCTGATAGACATGATAGACTCAGAGGTCCCTTGAACCGGGCTTGCAAAAAAGAAAGAAAAAGAGGAGAAAAACACCACTCTGGCATTCCTGGATTTGCCCAGAATGCTGGTTCCCATAGTAACATGGGGCAATGATAAATTAGCCCATTGGCGCTAAGGATTCTGCTCACACACCAGCCCTGCCACACTCATACTTCCAATGCTGCCTCTCCAGCTCCAGTTTCTCTCTCTCTCTCTCTCTGCAGCAGCCCTGGTCACATGATTGCTTGTTCAAAAACAATGCTGCTGCAGATGGGACGCAAACACACTGTACTCTTCAAAATGAAAGAAACACAACTATTTTAGCTCATGAAGAACCTGCACGCACAATCAGAGTCACGCACAGGAGTGGAACGTGGTCACAAATCATGCAGACCGTACCGAGGACATGTGGATCATTGCAGTGACAACTGAATGCTCATGCTTGGCCAGCATCCTTTTGCATTGTGTTTTTACTAAAGCAGAATTTGGGAGTGCAGAGGTGTTCATGGGAGCAGCCTCCCAAACTTGTAAACCCTGAAGCTAATTTAATTAAAGCTTTTGTGTCTGTGAGGCTCTCCCAGTATCAGTCAGCTAAAAGAATGATTCCAATATTGTGGCGGCTGTAGTTTTCTGGACACTCTCACCCTCACAATCAGACGCTTTTATTTTCCAAAACAAAGTCTAGGTTATATCTATTGTCTGGATATATTGTGCTTAATAATTACCCATTAATATCTCCACTCTGTCCCGCTGATACACGGTTCACCTTTATGCAAATCAGTTCCAAACAGTGCTAAATATAACCACTGCTGATTTCATGTGGATCCAAAAAAAAATAAATAAAAAAATAGAAAAGAGAGGAGAATTACTTTGGGAGATGCCAGATGACATAATCATACAATTTTCCTAACTGACATAATCATATTGTACCCACAACACTGATAATAATGTGACAGAGCTAACACCTGTTCTTTTCAATGAATGGGTATCCTCTCTGTCACTATGAGCAGCTATGCTTTCTCTGGCCCGGTTTCACTGAGTCTGGTGATTTCATGTTTCATCTTTAAGCTCCGGGAGTCTGTTCTCGATCAGGTGAACCCAACCCAGACAAGAGAACCACTTCACTTCAACCCATTATTTCATTACCAGCGTTCTTGCAAAATAAGAATATCCAGCAGCTGTCAAGCACAGATGTATTCTATTTAATCAGAACTTTAAAATTATGTGTTGAAGATAATCCACTATGGTGAGCCCAGATGCTGCTCTTTATATTTAAATATGGCAAATAATGAAACAAATGGGGGAAAAAAACAGAGGTTAGCTCCACTTGGTATAACAGCTGGGTCATTATTGATATACCCTCGTGTTACTGAAAAGTTCCTGAATTATAGTACAATGCAGATATTTGTGGTGTTTATTTTCTTTTATAGGCATTTGTTTGTTTGTTTTATTTTAATATTTTGATGTGTTTTCATATACCTAACTTTTACATATCTGAAGTGTATTTAATGTGTTTTGGTTCAGATTTTAAGGACCACCATATTTAAAACTATTCTTGCAGGAGCTGTGCACTACACTTACTACTCTACCAATCAGAAAGCTCCAGGTCGACTCACTTACATCAACATTTATTATTCTTTATAACATAAAGAGTCTCTGCGTCATCTGTTGCTTTTTATATTTTGCCTCCAACCAATTAATTACAAAAACAATGAGTTTACCAATTGTGCTAATCAGCAAATAAATGAAAAGTGGAGATTAATTTGTTGAGAGGATAGCTGCACGTGTGATCTGAATATTAAGCAACTTCTCCATCCAGCGTGTGTAAAATACATTCCTGGTTATTATATTGTTGAGTCTTGATCCAATATACACATGCCAATCAATGAACAACAAATGAACAACAGCGACAAAAAATAATTAGATAAAAGGAGGATAAGTCCAGCGTGCCAGGTGCACAGTGCACAGGATGAGCTGAGATGAGACTGCTTTCTGGCTGCAGCCACTCTCTTGGCATCAGCTACTGACAGTGTGTTACACTCACGATCACCTTGAGGTCATTGTTTGACTGCTGCTTTCAGGATGCTTACAGCGTGTCGGAGCATCACCTCAATTAGCATATAAAGTATGAGAGAGATCTATCTGTGTTTCCTCACTCATCTGCCTCTCTTAATGTTTCTCCAGCTGTCGCTTTCCATCTTTTTTTTAAAGGACCTGTTTGTGTGTGTGTGTGTGTGTGTGAGTGAGCAAGAGAGAGAGAGAAAAACTAAGCAGGTAATGGGATTACAGATGAAGCTGTGAACATCTAAACAGGCAGTGCATGTAGAGTGCTTTCATATGATGGTACAAGGGGACCTGAACTACCCATTCACACATCTACATTTACAAACTGAGGTGCACAGTGAACTTTAGAAATGATAAATAATGCAAATGTGACTGTAAGGGCAGTGGTGTCAAACACTCTAGAGCAGTGGAGACGTGTTCTCTGGAGTGACGAATCACGTTTCTCCATCTGACAATCCGATGGATAAGTCTGGGAGGAGAAAGTGTAAAGTTTGGTGTAACATTTGGTGAAGGGGGGGGGGGGGGGGGTAGGGTGTGGGGGTGTTTTTCAGGAGTTGGGCTTAGCCTTAGTTCCAGGGAAACGCTTCAGCATACCAAGACGTTCTGGACAATTTCTTGGAAGGTGAAGGTAACAGTGGTCTCGTGGTAATCGGGACACTCGGGGCAGTGATCCCCAGTCTGGGACAGCGGCTCCAGCAGATTCCAGGAACGACATCCGAGAGCTCTGTCCAGAAGAGCGCAGTCCTTAGAGGACCTTGGGATCTTGAAGGACAAAGACCGCCTGCAGGATTTTTAAATATACACACACACCATTTCATCCTCTGTGAGAAAGCTTTTCTTTTCTATATTACTCTTACCAAAGGTTTTCTAAAAAATTGAGCCTAGTATTCAGGAGGCCACAATCCGAGCAGATCAGGTGATCACGCACTGATGTCCTTCTTTGCATTTGACTGGCAAATTTAATCTAAGCACATTATTTCGGTTGCATCAGCTGCTGCACATCCTTGAGCCACTTTGTGACCCGTCTTTTCTCCTTTTCAAGCTGTATCTGACTTAATGAGCATCATTGTCGCCTGCTCTGATTTTTACCAAGGTTCTTGCAGCTGCTCTCACTAGCTTATAATTTTTAGCTAAGTCTGTGTAAGGTCAGGGAGGTCCAGGAACCAGTGCCAAATGTAAATTACTGGTGATGAAAATAACGTAGTGGTCCTAATGGAACTGTGAAGCATTAAAAAAGTACGAAGGAATGAGTGGAGTTAGGGCTGAAGGCCACAGATCACGCCTTGCTTTGAGCAGCAGAGAGCAGAGATTTTCCTTTTCCCCTACATGACCAGCATTTTCATCTGACGCAGCTACTCACATCAATGAGATGGCAGTCACAACCCTACTACTCAAAGCCATTGCACTCCATCCTCTCCTGCTTTGCCATTGTTACAGCTGAGTGGAAATGGCAGAATGAAATGAAGTGGGTTCATATTTGGGGCATAATTTTCAGTGATGTTGCTTTTCTCTTGTTTTATTGAAAACAGTAGCAGGTGCGAATTGAGCAGACGACTGCCAAGGTTATCAATTTCATAATAGTTATTAGTCCCCAAACTCCTCTACTGGGCCTTTCAATCAACACAGAGTACATTACACTGATGTCTGGGCTGTCAACACACACACACACATATACACACACACACACACACACACTCAACACTGATTTCTGCTGCCAGCAACTAGTGTCTGCTGCCACATTAAGTGGTGCACCATAAAGCCCAAATCTGCCCATTCATTCTCTGCTCCTTCTGCATGACAACAACAATAACTCGGCTATTTTAAATGCACAATTACATAGAAGTGCTCTTGGGCAGACAGGCTGATGGCACACTCAGCTCCACTTGCTCAAGCGTTTACATGTGCAATTTGTCAGAGCATTTCTGAGAATCTCTTAGTGTCTTTGTGTACTTTATGTAAGTCAGGCATTTTCTCTCTGAAAAAGTGTTGTGAAGTGAGCTGCTCTAATTTTTCTTGTCTTTGTGTGTGTGTGTGTGTGTGTGTGTGTGTGTGTGTGTGTGTGTGTGTGTGTGTGTGTGTGTGTGTGTGTGTGTGTGTGTGTGTGTGTGTGTAAGATGTGACAAATCAAATTCTTAGGTTTTTTCTTTATATAGATACCCAGCTGATTAGGTTTCTATTACCCACCAATGAGGGTAGTTTTATCCTGCGGTTATGTAATTATCTTATTTTGATGATTAATCAGGAGGATCTATTAATTTAACGTGTTTTTGTATCCATGTGTAACTCAGTGCTCGCCTCCTCCTCAGGATAGCTAGCATCTGGCCAGTTGGCTAATTTCTCTGTGTGACACAAACAGCAGTTCTTTCAAATAAAATGTCTCTTAGTCAGTCATAATATCAGCATGCTTAGCACTGCAATATCCAAATACATAAAGATTGAAGGAAAATATTTGCTGCAAAACTGCAAAATGAAAAAAAAGAAAGCATAAGAAATCATAAGCAGACTGGTTAATGCTTTCCTACTACATGCCTCACTCACCTGTTCATACATATTCTATGCTTTAAGCAATTTCTAAGTATCAGCAACACACTCACTCTCTGATGGATGCACTGGGACCAAAGCAGGTTCAGTATCTTGTCCAAGGACACTTCATGGAGGAGCTGGGGATCGAGTCACCAGCCTTCAGGCTGGTGGGTGACCCACTCTACCTCCTGAACCACAGCAGCTCCAAATCTTAATCAGCAAACAAAAATGAAGCACATTTGTATCATTCTCCTGTAAGTTTCAAATTCATTTTTTCGTTTGATTTTTTTTTTAATGATGACACAAATATCATCCAGTTGTACTGAACTGTAGCAGCTGGCAGCGTGTCTCCCAGTCAAGTATCAGTTTAACTTTAAAGAGACAATTTATGACTGATTGCTGAAAAGACTTCCCAATAATAAAAATCTGTTATCAACAAACTGAAAGTGTGTGAGTGTGTATGTGTGTATGTGTGTGTGTGCGTGTATGCTTGTGTGTCCAATAAAATGGATAATTTTTCTTTTGCTTCTTACATCTTCAGCTTGCTTATCCATCCATCTATCCCCTCCACCCATCCATGCATTTACCATGGCAGTCATCCAGAATGCCCAGTAGGGGCTCAGTGACGCAGAAAACTAAAATGTTGCCAACCAGTTATTCTCAAACGTAAGCGTGTTCAGGGGTAAAAGTCACCCTGAGGGCCGATGAGGAGCCGTCCGCGGCAGAGCTCCTGAGAAGAGATGCTTTTACTGCAAACACGAGGAGCTCAGCATGCACACATGTAGACTCGCTATGCTACATCCCTCCTCCTTAGTCATCACAATAAACAGTGTGCATGACTGAACCGGCAATTCAGTTCAAAAAGGAAGAGAGCTTTTAGTAATGCAGTGAAGTGGATTTCTAAACAAATAATATACTGCTCAGCATTGAGGTCAGTGCTTCTCATGAAGTGTAACAGTATCTCTCTTTTGCCTAGTTAATGATATTTGTCCATTTGATAGCACTACTGCCATCACACACAGTCAGTTCATACAGTAACTTATGGCAGAATAGAGAAGTCCCTTTCATAACAGATGGTAATTTACACAAAGAGTCATTAGATAAAATCTAACGTGCACTCGAGTTTGTCAGCTCGGTTCTGCACATGTAAACACCTGAAGCCTGAATGCTTCTCTGGAGTCACTGCATCACGGCGCGGCGTTTAGTTCGTGATAAGCGCACTCCCGCTGTGTCTCCTGCTGAGCTCTGGGGGATGCTGCAGGAGGTGTTTAAACACTGTTAGCTTTTTCCTGGATAGGTTGCCCCCAAGGCCAACCTGATGTGACCCCCGTTACCACCACCAGATACAGAAAGAGAAAAAATACCTGGAGATTACACAAAGTGCTGAGAAAGATGAGAGGTCAGGGCATGTTAACCCAATCTCCATGAATTATAACTACTAATAAGACTGCACGAACTTGGTAAAACCATATTTATCGATCTTCTCCAGTATTTTCATTAATAACAACAATATGAGGAATGAGGGACAGGAAATAATGGTTTATTACAAAACAATACAAAGTGGATTTTGAGGACGGGCATGAAGAGAGCAAAGCAATAAACCTCAAGTACATCCTGTATTATCATTTGCATAAAACACCAATTAGCTCATGATTAAAATGGATGCCACAATCAATGTGTTGCATCACTCTCTTCACTCCTCAGTCAGTGCCTCTCAATGTTTTCAGCAAGCAAAACACCTGATATTGTTCCTGCATGAAAATGAGTTTTTTGATTAAATTTCCTGCTTGCCATGTACAGCCTGATGCCGTCTCTCCGCTTGAGGTGGCGTTCATCTCGTCACCAGAAACGAGGGAAGACACAAGAAGGGCAAACAGTCATCGTGGCGCATGGAGCTCCGAATATGTTGCGCAAATTCTCAATACAAAACCCCCGGAGAGTGCGAAGAGTTTTACAAGGGGTCACCAAGAAGTGCATGATGTAATAATGAGTAACAGAAGAGTGACTGAAAACAAACACGGCAAGAAAGGAGAAGACTTTAAGAGAACAGACTTTGACAAGCAGCATTATGAGTTTTTGATGGATGTGAACAATTTTAATCATTTACTTAGGCTGAAAAAAGTTCATACATTAGTCCTTTTAATCTGCACCAAACAGCTTTTTAAATCAGGACGTGCTACGTGACGGCAAATGAAGTGAAAGATGCCTTCATATAACAGTTTTCCCAAAATGACTAAACCAATGATGTTTACGCTGCAGCTCCAAATCAAACCTGATAAATCCTGAATTTAGCCGACAAGTCAGAAAAGAAACAAACTTAAGACGGCAGTCGTGTGACGTGTACCCGCCTGCGTTTGTACGGTGTGCAGCTCAGGTGGTTTGGATTTATGAGGCCATCTGCATTTTGCACTGTTTACTTTTGGCTTCAGTTAATTGTTTAAGTCAGCATGACGTTAATGTTCAGGTGACTTTAAACTGCAGTACCTCAGCATCACTGAGATTATTACTGTAAAAAAAAAACAAATGTTACACTAGTTACACTGAATTTGGAATCCCTCAAAACACTCATTACTGAAAACAGTGATGCCTCAGTCGAGCAGTACTGCCACTCATGATTCTCTTAACAGACTTTCCAACACAGGTGTTGCTGCACTCACTGGTGGGAATGAAAAAGCCCTTACACACCATCACGGAGCGAGTGAAACTCTCCACTGACACCGTGACAAATGAAATTGTTTTTGGTGGGTTAGCAGCTCCTTAAGCTGGAGTGAGGAAGCTTTCACTGCAGCTTTTACAGACTTGTACCCTCCAAGCTGCAAAGCAAAAACACACCTTTTCTTCATAGCCAGGGGACGGGATGACTTTGCAATTTTAATAAAATGCCGACATTATGCGGATAAAAGCAAAACATTTCTGAAAGAAAACGACAGAGTTACAGACAGTAAAAGACTCTGTCTTCAAGTCTATCATATCTCTCACTTCCTAGAACCCTGCTCTCTTTCCTCCATCCTTCTTCGCACATAGGAGACATTAATAATTAAATCCTAAGTCATTATTTCAAATATTAGAAAAGGAAATTGATTTTTTGAGAGCTTCAAAAGAAAAAAAAAAAGAAAAGAAGGTCCCACACTTTCACTCACAAAGACAAACCCCATCACCTCGTCACTTTGCACGTCACATCTGGTGAACAAGAATAATCTAACTGTAACTGTGTGGCTGTTCCACACAGCTTCCAAATCCCTTTGACGTGTTCTGCTCCTGTTGTACTTTTATTTGCTGTTTGGTTTGCTGTTGGAATGGATCTGTTTTCTCACAGGGATCATTAAAGTTTGATCTAACCTAATCTAATCTAACTATACACCTCGTCTGATTTCTAGACGCCGTGTTGTTGCACGTTGCATTATATGTGCTGAGAATAGTTAACAGTGCTATGAAAAGTTTTTGATGATCTTATCTGCCAAAGAAGTGTAAAAGTGACTGAACAACTCCACCCCAACCTCACCACCCACTGCTGCCCTTTACTTTTACCAGTTTCATACTTAAACATGTTTTCCTCTCCTTACACAAAAGAACAATGTTTATCACTCAGACTCCTCTAATAGAGCGCCGCTGTGTAAAATCGTTAGTGGAAGGCCTTTCATCGTGTAACAATTATTGATCTGACAACACGCTGCTTCAGCCATCAGAATACACTGATGGCAGCAGCGGCGGGAGCAGCTCAACAAGTTATTAGCTTTGTTTTATAAAGAGACTCTAATGTGACTGATGGAAGACAGACTTATGAGCACCAGTGGAATCACTGACCTACTTCAGTTCAATTAAAAATGATGTCCTTCTTTATAAAGAAGAACCAAAACAACCCGCTGTCTCTATGATATGTAACCTTAGATTCAAAGTTCATGTTTAGCATATGTCCATAGCCTCTATACCTACTATATCCTAAGCTGTGAATTCTGACCATCAACAGACACCTACAGCCTGGCAATGAAAAGAAAAAAAAAAAACTTGTATTTTGGTTCCTCATTTTGTCTGATGTATAATTTCTCTTTGCCACAGATGAAACCATATAAGCCAGTCAGTATCTGCCACAGTAAAATGAACCAGAAACAGCAGCTGTTTACTGAAAGCTAAAACATGAGTCATTTCCATCGGAGGGGAACAAAAGTCAATAACATCTATTACTGATGTAACATATTTCAGTCCAATTAAATTCTTCTTTATTAAAAATAACCAAAACAAAGGACAAATAATCTTATTTTCTGCACTGCAATTAAACGAAAGGGGAAAATAATGTGTACCTTGAGCTCTTCCATTACCTTAATCACACTGAAAGCTAATGTTCATGTTCTGCACTGGAAGTCATTGTGTGGGATGTATCTTATGGACTGAAATTTACCTTACAAAGTATTGTTTTAGCATAAAAATTTAAAATGGAATGAGATACTGTACGTATTTCATGTCTGAATGAATTGTTGTCGGCATGATTGTTTAATATTTCACAACAGTGTTATGCACTAAAAGACCGCACAGACAAAGAGCGGTGCAGAGTCAGGATACACGGGAAACTTTGTTTTTGTTTAACTTAAGTGAGATTTGGAGGAAAAAAATGCACTATTCTTTGAAATTATGTGGAACTTAAGTTTGACACTTCATAATTATTTACTGTGATTGCCGCCTGGTCATGACTGTATAATATTGTATGCGGGATATTCCTTTTACTCTCACAGTGCACATTCTTATTTGATTTCTAAAACAACTAAAATTGCCACTGTGTATGAATTTTGCAACAAAATAGAAAAGGCAGCATCTTCTTTTGCAACATTTTCTATGTTCTTTTCATTCTCTGGTCTAAAAAGTCTACCACTCTTTTTGATATTATTGTAACTACATAATAATTAGATGTAAATGTGCTCTTAATATTTCCTGGTTCAGCTGTTGTAAAATGTTGTTCTGGTAGGAAGGAAGGAAAGAAGGAAATATATTCCAGATATCGTACAGTAGCTGCCCGATGCTCTTCTTCACGTTTGCATCTACACGATCAGCTTTTCTTTGGTTTCGCTCTCGCTGCTTCTCGCTGCTTCTCGCGCTCTCTCTCCTCCATCTGCGTCGTATTTGTAAAGCTGCCAAACAGCGTTCAGAGCCGCCCTTTTAGCCTGTACAGCTAAATTTCCAAATGCCTTGAAAATTCGCTCCTTGATGAACAGCGTTTTTGTTGCGGCTTTTTGTCTGTTTGTTTTGCTTTCTGATTAAACAACAATGCGCAGCATGTCTCTACAGAGTGTGACCGTGGATTTGCTTTTTGTAGTTTTTATGTAGCCCAAATTCCCCATGAAGAATGTAACTGCCAGCTAACTGCCCCAGAGTGCAGATTATCCAACATTATAATGGGTTGATAACTGTAAATACTATATCTCCTCCACTGCGCGCGTGCGCATGTGTGTGTGTGTGTTTGACAGTGCCTATATCAGTCACAATAATAATAACTCTCAGGCCTGTTACGATAACCCTAATCTGACACAGGAAGTAATTCCTTGTCTTCCTCCAACAACAGTGGGATTTGCCACTGTGGCTGCAGGCTGATAGTGTCACGGGAGAAGAATAAGGGGCTTCAGCCCCCACCGTGCAGGGATTACGCTAAGACAATGTGCCGTTGTGTACTGGCTTTCTTTTTATCTGAACTGTCACATTAAATTATGCTACACAGATATGTATTGTAATTGTTTAATGAATTTGTAATTAAACAATTATAAGGCGTAAAATGTGGATTTACTCAATACACAATGAATGAGGAAGACATGCCATAGAACCTCTTTACTGGAGGGTTTATCTCCCAGTAACTCAGTACCTGCTCTGTGCAATGATCTTGTTATCTAAAAAATAATAATCTACCACCGCTTTCACATTCTAAATATAATTTACATATATGCTGTGCATATGTATTTGTCCTTACATTTTCTAATTTGCATACTGTCAATAGATATTACTCACAGGGTTAAAAGTTCAATTTCATCAGTTGAACAGTTCTAGAATATGTACAGCAGAGTATGTTTTGCTGCACATTTATTGTAGATATTCAGAGACAAAGCAATACTGAATGTGATCAATAACAAATAGTATCAATAAGTGTTAAAGTGTTCTCACAAATAGATCGCAGTTGTAAACCAACTTTTGTAAAACTGTAAAATACTATTTTGAGCATCTATAGAATTTAACACTGAAATGATACCTGAATTTGATTGGTTACAGTCAAACTGTCCAATCATGAGCCACATTTTTTAGACTAGGAAATGCAAAATGAGCCTCTTTATGACTGGTTAATATTCTGTCTGCACTGTGTGTAAGGAGTATACATTTCTTTTTTGTATTATAAAGTTACAAAGAAGCTTGTGACCTTGGGTTTAAGGTTTTAAGGTTGCTTATTATTTGACTCTTTGACTTGAAACAGAGAAATCCCAGTGACACTGCCATGTGTCACCGAAGTTTAGAGATAGTTTAGATGGTCATTGAGCTGTAACAAGTCTAGTCTTTATTTTTAGAGCAGGTATGCTGTGGACTATCCTGATAGGCTAGAGGACAGATGAAGAAACTCTGCTTATTGTCATGTGTCACTCGTTGTGTGGTAATCCAAAAAGAGGGCGACTGTGCATGCTGGAGAGAAGCAGGAGAGCAACATGGGAAAGTATGCTGAGGTAAATCTAACGCCATCTGTGAATTACATAACTGTGGAAGCAGCTTGGTAGTATCACTCTTGTTACACTGTTGCCTGAAATGAGGTGCAGCTTTGGTAATGCTGTGTAAGCCTATGTAAGTCTGATTTCTTCTATTAAATGTCAAAATCCTGTTTCTGTGTCCCTGCACTTAAATAGTTCCTATTCAGACTCTTCCTACATGAAGTCTCTCTAAACAGTGTCAATTTTATTCTGTGGCTGCCTTAATTTATATAAATGATATGCTCATACATAACACTGTAACACTTTATTTTATTATTCTGTTATTACACTCTTATAATAACATAGATTTAGTATCTTATGAGGGTCAAAAAGCTAGTTAATTGCTCAAAGCAAAACATAAAACATGGAGACGGCCAGCATGTGTTTTAGTTTTTTCTGGTGGTGGGGGTAAAAAGAAGGACAACATCCTCTAGAGAAAGCTGCATTCTGTTGTCTGGCATGAAGTCCTAATACTGGCAGTCAAATAAGGAAACATATTATTCTTTTAATCATATCACACACTCTGCTTTCCCATTTTTTCTATTTTGTGTTGTGCCATTCCTCTGTCATGACTACACATGCACAAACTCATTTACAGTACAGTCACATTGGCACATACAAGTGCAAACACATGCCTGGCCTACAGGCATTCAGAGGAGATCCACACACACACACACACACACACACACACACACACACACACACACACACACACACACACACACACACACACACACACACACACACACACAGGGTTATAAGCACACCCTCCAATGCTTCGGGGGGTCTGTGTTGGTCAAGGAAGACAGCCATGACTTTGCCAAGGGGAGTGAGGACAGTAGAGCAGAGGTGGGGGTTAAGGGGATGGGAGTTACAAAGATTAATGATCTGAAACTCTCTTTTTCTCCTGAGTGTTTCTGTGTGTATGTGTGTGGACCCTACGGTGGAGACATTATGCAGAGGAAAGCTCCATCTCTGAAGGATGGGCTCGTTTAACGGTGAGAGGCTATTTCCACTGTGACTCTCACTGGGATGCAGGTTTAGATCTCTCTCTCACTCACACAGCACACACACACATATACTCAGACACAGTAAGCAGTGCCGTCGGTGCAATGTGGGGTGTCACAAAAAGTCAGCTTTTACCAGAACCCCCAGCTGAGTGACATATTAACCTGGTACCCTCACACACACACATGCACACGCACGCACACACACACACACACACATGCACACACGCACACACGCACAATTTAGTCAGTCTTTATCCTACCCAGCATGCAAACTAAAGCAGGATACCAGCACGATAAGATTCCTCAGGATCTTGGCTCGAGGTTCTGCTTACACACACACACACACACACACACACACACACACACACACACACACACACACACACACACACACACACACAGGGTAAATGCTAATTGATAAATGCATGCAGACAAAGCAGGGGTGCTGCATAATCAACACAGAGGACTTACAAATTACATGAATTAAAGGCTGATTGACACTTAACATGTTTCCCCTTGTTAGGTTAATATGTATCTGGTTTGTTTGTATCTGGTTTGTCTTCCGTTTTAATTGTATGTACTATATATTTTTATGCTTCTCTTCTTCTTTCCAGATACAAATACTATGTAGATATGCAGACTTTTTTTTTTATTATTATTCTTTCCACATTTCACTGTTTCTGAGACGTGGGTGGGTATAGCCTCAAGAAGCAGCATTATGATGCTAAGGTCACCAGCTGAACTCCTTGGAACAACCGGGAAACTTGGAGGGTTGGGGTGGTGAGATATACACCAGCAAATCAGGTGCCTTTTAGCAAGGTGCTTACTGTGAACCCATGGTGCTGATTTCTCATGGCGGCTCCCATGTGAGGATTGATATAGCTGCATGAGTGGGAAGCATTTCAACTTTAAATGAATGCAGAGAGAGGATGAAGACACACCTACATACTGAATGCTCGCTAGTCACATACATAATTTTGTGGAATTGCACTGTTTTAGAAAGGTGATGGTTATGGGGGAAAAAAAGTTTTTTATATGTCACAGCAGAAAAGCTGCACAGCACTATGGGGGAGGCTCAATTTTTACATTTTACAATGCAAACTGGCTACATGTAGCTTGACCAGCAACAATATATAATATTAAAGTAAATAATAAAGCATATAATATATATAACATTAAATCAAATAATGTCTTCTGTACAATTTCAGACAAAGATTTGTGAGGAAGAAGCATACCATTTCCAGTTGTTGTTAAATGATTCAATAAATGATCGTCCATCTAGGTGTGTAACATTTAAGGATAGATCGTAATAAGTGTCAGGCCTCACAGTCTGGCAGCCCAGTGTGGACACACATCCACTGACTAATATGTGGCATGAAAGTGTTATAAATGGCTCAGAATTTGGAAAAAAAGAAAAAAAAAAGGACACACTCACTCTCCTGCTTCTTGTTGTTGATAATCTGTTACATTGTTGCTTTCTTGTACAACTAAAACTGAGTCTCTCCCTAAAGAATACTGGGCAGCAAACATGGAGGAAAGGTTCCTAAATATGAAAGCATTATCATTCATTTATCTGCTCTCTTCTCCAAATTAAAAAAAAAAAAAGGCCTTTAGAATTTCTTAGCAAATAATAATTCATCACGCTAAATGCATATTAGCTGTCAGGGAAATGCTTATAACTTCTCTCTATTTTTGAGGCTTGATTAGAATATGCAAATCTAACTGCTCCATTGAAACCTTAATGATAGCAACTACACATGGTGGCTTCAAAGCATGACAGTGCCCCATGTTAGTATAGTTTTATATTTGCTGACAGAAAATGAATGATGATTTGCCCAAAAAAACCCATCTCAGCCTCACATCACTGGAGATTCTCATAGAAAAATGAGGTAAAAATAAATGTGTTCAACCTGAAATAATACACTCATATCCACTTAGCACCAACACTTTAGCCCACATTGATGTCATTGTTTTTTAATGACCTGCAAAATAAAAAAACAAAAACAAAAAACAGCCTTGACTGTCTTAAATATTTTAATATATTTCTAAATCCAGTAAACACGCTCTACACACGAGAATGCACAAGAAACTTCAGAGAATGGATCCCCTACTCTGACACCATGTTTTATGCCAAACTGAAGCAGGACAAAGTAATAATTCATTCCTGCAGTAAGAAAGTCAAACAAAACGAGTCTTTAATAAACATGTCTCAGAAACTGAGACCCTATAATATTCGTAATGGACTGAGACCAAGGGCACAATGATCATTTATTACACAGCAGTTCTTAGCAGTGATTTCTGTCAGTTGGTGACCACTTGGCAATGACTAGTTGCTAGGGAATAATCAGTATTTCCCAATTGGTTGTGAGTGGTTGCTGGCAGTCACTTTAAAATTGAGTGAAATTGATTCTTAAAGCCCCAGTGATGCAGGGCAAAAGGCTGGCCAGCGACCCCCCGGTAACCACCAGTCACTAGAGATAAATGTGTATTCTCCAACCAGCTGGCGGGGTTGTTGGCAGTCACTGGGTAAAACTGGTCACAAAGACGTATACGGTGCTGCACCAAAAAACTTCTTGCTATTGATTTAGTAGATTGCCTTGGTCACCTGTAGTTTACTACTCGCCAAGTAAAAGGAATTGTGAAAAAGTGACACAAACCAGAAACTGAAACAGTTCACAGATCTTTTTAATATCGATGTTGAGAGTGCAGCTTCCACATATCGCTTCTTTCCCACAGCGCCTCAAACATGACGTGTTCCCACTGATTGTCCCAACATCCAGTTCAATTCAATTTTATTTATAAAGCTCCAATTCACAACAACAGCCAGCAGCTGCAACTGGTTTGGGAAGGGGGGGGGCACTATGGGAGAAAGAGCCAGAGTTTACTAATAGTAATACTAATGGTACTAATAATTATGATGAGTGAAGACAAAATACTCAGCATATAATGGGAAGCATTTGTGGGTTAAGGAGCAGAGTTGCGCCCATGGAGAACTTGCCAAATCTTCTCTGAAAATGCTTCTTCTGCTATTCACACTTGTTTGGTGCTGTTTATTGAATTGGATGATTGAAGTCTGAAGAACGAGACATTTTAACTATTTATTCATTTAACAAACAGGGGCCTCAGCAGCCTGTAGAAGAACCATACACATTCACAACAGCCTGCACCTCCTCCTCATGCTGGTCACCAGGTTGGTCACACACTGCTGCAGGATGGCATCCCATTCTTCAACCAGCATTTGCCAGTGTGGTTGCATACCGAAGGTCTGTCACTAATCTCTGCAGTAAAACATTGTGGTCAGTGGTATCAAATGCTGCACTGGGGTCTAACAGGACAAGCACAGAGATGAGTCCACTGTCAGAGAGAAGATCATTGGTACTCTTCACTAGTGCTGCTTCTGTGCTATGATGTGCTCTAGATCCTGATTGAAACTCTTCAAATAAACCATTGATCAGTTATCTATCTATCTATCTATCTATCTATCTAATAAAAGTAGATTAATCATACTACTTCTTGCTGTCCCCAGGTCGAGACTGAAACATCGGGGTGACCAAGCTTTTTCTGTGGTGGCGCCTAAACTATGGAATGGGTTGCCTCTCTATGTTAGGCTGGCCCAAACACTAGAGGTCTTTAAATCTCATTTAAAAACACACCTTTTCTCTAAGGCATTTCAAAATATCAGTCTCTAGTTAGTTTGAGTCATTTTGGGAACTGTTTTTATATTTTTATTTGGTACTTCTTTTATGGTTTATCCTTTTAAATTATTATTATTTTTTTATGTTTATTTTTTGTGCTGTATTGTATTGCTGTCTTTTATCTGGGAAGTGCTTTGTTCAACTTTGTTGTCTTTTAAAGCACTCTATAAATAAAGTTGGATTGGATTGGATACTTAAAATTGAATTAATTAATTCATGGTGATCCACTTTAATACAAGGTATACATGGGTTTTAAAGCCTAATGTGTGCACTCCGTAGTGGAGTACATCAAACAGTATCAAAGTACTACAACAACCTGACAGTCACTGAGTGCAGCAGATGGAAAGAGGAAAAAAAAAATGACAGAGCCAGGTGAGCTGTCTCCATTACAGCCTCTCTGCCACTTCTGAGTGAAACCTTCAGACAGATACAACTAAAGTAAACACGACACATATTTTATGAAGTGACATCCTGATGTGTCTGAATGAACACATTCACACTAAAGTTTGTCAGTGAGAAAAGGAGAAACCTTTGATATTCACTGATGGAAAAACCAACTAGAAACATGGGAAAAAAAAAAAGAGTGACCAGCACAGCCCACAGAAGGAAGTGGGAAAAGGGATAGACGGAGTTCCAGCAAATGAAATCCATCTCCATAAAAATCCAATCCTCTTACTCTGCAATATGCTCCATATGGACAGATTGACATCAGAGGTCACAACTCTGACCGTAACCCTGGCAACCATTCTAGCTCCCATCCCACCCCTCACGCTCTTCACCTCATTTTACATTTCCAATCTCACGTCTTATCCTTTCACCGTTCTTTCCTTTACCCCATTTTCCTCCACTATTCTTTGCTTATATAGACCTGCACAATGCACTTTACTTACATGTGCTAACTATATTATGGATGTTAAAAGATATACAGGCCACAGCCTTTTGCCCCTTGTTAAAGGATAGGGGATTGCTTCATGCAAGGATAGCAGTAAATAAGCAGACTGGAACTATAAGAGCACAAAGAGGCTTCCTGAGAGAAGATTCTTGCAGTACTGTTCTGCATCCTTCTTTGTGAGACTTAGAGTGTTCCAAGTTTCATCAAACTTTTTAAACTGGATACATTGTGCTTTTTTTTTTTTTTTTAGAGAGAGGTGGTTGTTTATGAGGTTTTATCATTAGCCTAATCAAAACTCTCAA
Organism: Archocentrus centrarchus; assembly: GCF_007364275.1. NCBI lineage: Eukaryota > Metazoa > Chordata > Actinopteri > Cichliformes > Cichlidae > Archocentrus > Archocentrus centrarchus. Next base: position 2,318,843 of record NC_044349.1, read on the forward strand.
AATGCCGATTGAGGACCAACTTTTCTGCTGCATTAATGGGCAAATAACATTTAGGACACAAGCTCTACTTTTACAGATCAAAAGACAAAAACATTTACAGAATTATTCATACAGGGATTTGAACCAACAAGAAAATATTTATATCAGCTGTCATCACTGTGTTATCAGGGCAGTGTTGTAGACACCAAAGACACCAAAACGTTTAAGCAGATGAAGTAAAAGGTGTTTGGGAGTTAACAGAGAATATTCTGGCATCTGTATGTCAGCAGCCTGTAAAGATTTTCTACCTTTTGTGAAGAAAGGTAGGCCCAAAGTATCTGTAGAGGACTTGTACAAATGTTCTAAACTGCTCATGAATTTACTTTTGGTGAATAAAATATATCAAACATATTTGTTCCATTCCAGATCATTCTGGGCCAGCGGTCCATGCAAAGTTCACCCTGCATTCAAGGCCATTACACGACTTTGTATACTATACCCCTGTCTATGGGGACAAACATTAAGGATGAGCATAATGAACTGTTATCTGAAAAGGTTTGAAAGAAATACACACAAACTAACTTCAAGGGCTTAAACACAGTAGTACAAAGTACAGTAGCTATTAAGTGAAAGTAGTGGTCAGTGTAAGATGCAAACATTATTCCAACATAACACTCACTTTAATGCTGCTGCAGCAATGATGTTATGGGCCAAGGTACAGTCAGAATCCCTCCATGACGGTGAATAACAGATGTAACAATGGAAAAAAAATTAGGCAGCGATTATATGATCAACTGCAGAAATCATCAGTGGACTAACTTAATTTAGCTTTCCTAACTTTACCTTTTCTATTGTGGACAGAACAATGAAACACCTGAAAAATAATCTACAAAACTCCAGTTGTTATAACAATTTCAAAGAGAAAAATAATCTTTTGTTTGTTTTTTTTTGTTGTCACTTGTTGCCCAAGTGTCCAGAATGCCCTTTGGAACATCCAGACTGGACTCCCAGTCACTAGCAGCGGATGAACCAGAGTTTTTCAGCATATATTCAGCATAATCTGACATTACACAGAATATGTGAAAGGTAACAGGTCAGTTAAAGAAAGGCTAACGTCAGATCAGGTCCTTTACATTCCCACATGCACCTCTGTAAGGTAACAGCTGGAAGAGTTCAGGGCTCCAGTTCATGTGGGGAAATCATTTTATTTGTCAATACCTCTTATAATGAAAAATGCTGGATATACGTGATGCTATCTTTCACATCTACAATTATGGATCTTTTTTTTTTTTTTTTAAGTGGGTCTGCTGCTTAGTAACATTTTCAGCATCTCAGTAAAATGTGTCTATTCTTACATAAAAAAAGAAAGTCATTGATCAGTACTGTCAAACTCGCAGTCGGTTACATGATGCTGTAACAGCCACCAGTGCCAGCTCAGCTACCCTTGCTGAACTGGGGGCTATGCGACTCTTCAATGACATGTGTTTCTGACAATTATACCACGTAATCTACTATAATGTAGTTTTGTATATTTACTCCATGAAAGCAAACCAAGTATCATAGTGACAGAGTGCATATCAAATTATCCATCCACCATCCCAAACCCATCCATTTAACTATTTACTTAGGCAAAAACATTAAACAAAATTACGAGTGAATTTTTCCACTTTTCTTAAAAACTACTTTGCTTTTACACTACAATATAAAGTGAAAGATTGAAAAAGCAAAAGCTGAAATCAAACAATCTCTACAAAATTCAGTTATTCCCACTGTACAGCAACACCACAAATCCTCAAAATACGGCAATAATATTCTGCAATGCTAGATGAAAATAGAGGAGTTTTGGACAGGAAATTATTTAATTCTTTCCACTGTGTGTTACCTAAAGGCAACAGGATGCCAGGAGTGAATGCAACGTCGATTCACTGATCCAAACTACCAGGATCTACAGCAATGACATCGGAATGTCATTCGGACGGGAGAAGTGCAGCCGGATGGTAACAAAGAGCGGGACGGTAGACAGAACTGAGGGGATTGCACTAATTGGAGACACTGAAGATAGCTACAAGTACCTTTGAATCCCACAGGCAAACGGGAATCATGAAGAGGCTGCTAGGAAAGCTGCAACCGCCAAGTACCTGCAGAGAGAAAGGCAAGTCCTGAAGAGTCAGCTGAATGGGGAAAAACAAGATCCAGGCAACCAACACTTATGCCCTGCCAGTTGTCGGATACCCTGCTGGGATAATAAGCTGGCCAAAGGAGGAGATAGAAGTCGCTGACATCAAGACAAGGAAGCTCCTTACAGTGCATGGAGGGTTTCACTCCAAATCCTGGAAATCCGGAGGTCAAAATGGGATAGGGCCCCACGGGTGGTAGAAAATGACCCAGCTAAGATCCTGTGGGACTTCCAGATACAGACGGACAAACTGCTGATGGCTAACCAACCAGATATAGTGGCGGTGGACAAGCAGAGGAAGAAGGCTGTAGTGATAAATGTAGCAATACCAAGTGACGGCAACATCAAGAAGAAGGAACACAAGAAGCTCGATAAATACCAAGGACTCAGAGAGGAGCTGGAGAAAATGTGGAAGGTGAAGGTAACAGAGGTCCCGTGGTAATGGGATCACCACAAACTTGGAAAAAAACATCTGTTAGTGGAGGCAGGGTACAGGAGCAACCTTCAGCTAAAACACTCAGAAGCAACAAGAGGCAACAATATGGTAATTAAATTAAGAATTAATTCCTCAACAGCCTCCAGTGCTTCACTCGTTGAAATAACAACACCTTAACAGGACCTGTGTGCTCACTGCAACTCAGTGCCTTCATTGTGGGAAGTGAATGCATCTCAGTGTGTGAGAGAAATAGCTGTAGCAACAGAAAAGTGATTGCTTTTAGCTGCTGTCACCTTACTTTAATCATCCTTAAAGTTTCTGGATAGGTTTGTGGTGGTTGCAATAAAGAAGTCAGTGACAGAGAAGAGAGCAGTGATAAAGTGCTGTAAGCTATACTGCTGCACTGTTTACAAGTATAAGCATTATAATTGTATACTGGCATGTCATGATGTGTCTTAACATAAAGATGAAAACAGAAATACATAAAAAATAAACAAAAACCTGCAAATGAGAGTGATAATAAAACAGCAAATCATTAAACATTAAATTTTACGCGCCACGATCGTTTCATTTTTGGGATTCATGCAGACATTCAGAGCCATTCCCAAAAGATATGGGAAATCAAATCCCCATCTACAACTACTTCAAGATAAAAAGTCCTTCTCAATTTTATCATTTTAAATTTTTTTTTTTTTTGGGGGGGTGGGTGGGGGGGGATTGGGGATGGGGGGGGGGGGGGGGGGGGGGGGTGCAAAAGAAATATTAGTCAAGTCAGTCAGGCAGACAGAGTATTCCAAGGGTTCACTGTGCAGAGTCTGTAGCAGGAATACAAATTCTTTTTTTTATATATTAATTTTAACCCTGATAGGCTTTGTACCGTTCTACTTTAGCCTCTTCAAACACTGTGAGCCGTCGCTGAATGAACCAACCAGGCACAGCTCCCCTGGCACCGAGAATTATGCAGCAAGAGATGTTTCTACTATTCTTTCCGCTATGTATTATGCAGACGCTCACACGAAAACATCCAAAAAGTAATAAGCTAAAAAGAAGAGGAGAAAAATATAATATATAATGGTGCACAAACACGCGTGTAGGGATAGGTCATTTGAACCACACAGAATCATAATGAATATGTTAAAAAATAGGAATCCTCCAACACTGGGCTGAAAACATTTGAGTTTCATCTAATTACACAAAGTAACACGTTACTTGTTATTTAGTCTTATTCTGCACATTCATCAGTTCAAATTTTCATATTGACCAGATTACACTTTTGAGTATTAAATTTTGATAGAAAACTGTGACACATTTATGGACAGCATGGCACACAAATATGCTCAATAGCAGAAGACATTTTATCTTTGTATCAAAGATTAAGTGAACTGAGGACAAGGCAGGACAGTATGACAAACTGGTGTATGCAGATGAAAAATGACCAGAGAGTCTTGTCTTAAAGACCACAGCAGGCCACAATAACTCAGTGGAATAGGTTCAAGTGCACATACATCATTCCTCCATCCAATCAAAGAAGCACAGATGTCGGGGCTTGCCATCAGTAGAGTTGTGATTGGGTTAAAAGGGGCACATGGAGTCTGTTGGTGCATTATCGGCTTCAATCATTGTAATGCACCATGCTCCCACAATGACCTCTAGGGTGGGTCTGCTGCCCATATATCATCACGATGCATTTTTACTGGAGCTACTGACCAGCACACTCACTATCTCACCACATATTCTGGCACTGAAGGCATAGAGAAACAGGCAGTCAACATTTCACAATGTGCATGAAATAGCTCACCCAGACTATTTCAGAGCATAAATGCACCCCAAAGTAGTCTATCATAGAGCGTGTGAAAGTGTAAACAGGATTAGAGCAATCGCTGGCTAGGGCAGAGACCTGCGGCGCAGGCGCAATGCTCCATCAGGGTGTACAAGCATTTATAGGGACAGTGAGGCAGCGAGAGGCTGAGATGAAAAGGAGGATTCTCTCCTATTTTATTTCAGTCCCTCCTACTGCTTTTTATCTAACCCTTGACTTAGATGAATCCTGTTATGGTGTGACATGAACCTGGGGCATCAGAGAAACATACAGTAGACAGACAGACGGAGACGTGGAGATATGGGGCAGGGGCAAACAGATGCAGAGGAAGCACAATGTAGACACAACCGAAGGAGATGGGAGGCTGCCAGAAAGAAGGGTCAGAGCTTATTGTGGTCTGAGTAGCCTGCAAAGTTGGGGGCTGGCATGAACACATGGCCCAGTTAACCGATGAGAGGACCTCGGGGGAGAACAAATGCACCACCTTTTGTGAAATATGTGGTCGAGAAGCTTTGTTGGTGAACACAACTTTTCTTTTCTGCCTTAAAATTTACTTGCAAACCCCAGTCCACCACATGCATTACTTCACCTGGTTATTACAACCCCGGGGTCACGTGAGCATTTTATCCATTGGTGCCTCCTCTGTCGTTGGTGCATATCTTTGTGGATCTCTCTCTTCCTCTTCTTAGCAAGCAGTGATTTCTGTTTGATGGGATGCAGGTGAGCTGGGCTGAATGGTTGAGTGAGTGATTGTGACTGTGTGTGTGTGTGTGTGTGTGTGTGTGTGTGTGTGTGTAGGTTGTTTACAGGGAGCTGATTGGTTCCAGCCACCAGCTGTGCAGTTTAAAGGCCAGCTTTCCAACAGCTTTTGCAGGCTTTCTTCTTTCCACACCCGGCCAGCCAATATGTTTTTGTGTGCAGGATGTTGAGCTGATAATTGTTCGGTTATGTAACAGCCCCAGGTTTGGAAAGGGTGTGTGGCATTTTGGGTTAACCCTTTCTTTTCTAATGTCTTGTTAAGGTATGAAATACATTAATCATATCCTTTTGTTTTCCTTTGATTTGAATAAATAAATTTAGGTGGAACAGATCTGATTTTGTCATTACCTCATCTGGAATCTACAAGACTGAAACAAACCTGTTGCTCAGTCCTGCTGATGCCGTTCTTATGAGCTGGGAAAAACAGACTGATGCATTTATGTTGCACCAGGGCTCCTTTGTAACAACATACAGGGACAATTTTCTGTAGTACTGAACCATCCAATATGGGTAAAACTGTAACTGATGAAAAATCATTAAGGTTTGACGCAGCCCACGATGCAGAAATGCAAGAAAAGTTCCAACTATTACAGCAAGCTGTAAATTGCCAGTTGTTATAGTACCGTTCCAGCTACCTGCACTGTTGTGATGTTTATTAAGTCAATCATTGTGGCATATTAATGACATCTGCAGGTAATATTAAGATCTAGCATTTTTTTAGCATAATTACAGTATTAAATTATACAAGAATTTATTTTTCTTTTTTGCTTTATGATACCAGCTGATCGGTATACCTGGGGTGAATGGTTCAAGGAGCAAACCGTTTATATTCAGAACCTGAGCTCATTAAATATGCACTGTCAAAGTTTAGTCTGTGGTGTGACAGAAACGAGTGTTTGGTTCAAAGGAAAATAATTTAATCTGCAGTTGGATTTCATAGAAGCACAGGATAACCTTTCCTTTTCATTACAGTGTGTTAGTATGTTTGTGCGTGTGTGTGTCTCTTTCTTTTGTTTGTTTTTCAGAAAATTACAACATCAGCAGTATATTAAATAGACGAGCCATTTACCTGCAATATTAAAACTGAATTTAGAGGTTTATTTTTGATACTTTTGATCTGAATTTCACATTTCTGAATGTTCAAAAATGCATTTGAATTATTGTATCTTTATGATGTTCAGGATGTGTGACTGTGTTTGTATTCAAATAGCAAAAATGAGGCAAAACAGCCACATTAGCAGCAACATGCTGTGAAATCATAATGGTGAAAATAATTAGCAAGGACAATTACAGAGTGTAACGGGGGCCTCTGCGAGTACAAAGTCACACCTGGGAGATGGTGGGAGATATAGGAATTAAAGCGTGGGAGTATTTGACTTATGGAGGTCTATGCATATTTAAGAAGAAGCCACTGGGGTTCACAGGAAATCTGAATATTTGATCATAAATAAAGCATAGGGAACATTTCCAGGCTCATCTGCAGACCTTTGCTATAATACAGATGAAAAGCAGCACAAGAGCCTGAAAATGTTTTTATATTAAATAACTGCTCTTCAAATTAGCGAGACAAACATGCTCGTACATAAGTACAAAGATAAAATGAAAGTATAAGTACGCATTATATAAAATGAACCATTTTCAGAATCACACCCTTGCTGTAGTATCTAAAGGCTCAGTCACAGCAGAATAATAATGATAATAAAATTAATGAAAAATAAAAAATGGTGTTTGTCCAGTGGTTGTGTTGTTTTTTTGTTTTTCCCCCATTCACCAACCAGTTGCAAGTAGTTGTCGTGAGTAACTGGTCACCTGTGACTGCGGCTCTCCTCTCAGACGACTACTTTCACACAGCCTGGCAAAGGCAAACAACTGCCATCTAATTTATATACGCAGACAGATTGCCAACACATTGCAATCAGTTAGTCGGTCTGTGATGATGATGATGCATCTTTTTGCAATAGGGAGATGCAACTCATCTGGTTGCCAGCTGGTTGTATTCTGGTTGTATTCCTATACGACAGGCTGAGTGTCATTGTGCAGTTAAATTGCTGTCCTGCAGCAACTATGTCACTATCTGTGGAGGATTTCTGTTTCAAAAATATGAGGTTCCAGCTGGACTCTGAATGTAAGTAGTAAGTTTATTTGTCTATAGACCGCAGCAAAGTTGTCATTTTCAGATACATTATATTTATAGTATCATAAACAGATTATATATGATTATACTGTTTACCGTCTTACACTAAAATCACTCTGAAGAGAGCAACTGATTGTAGATGGTCCCAGTCTCTCATTTCAAAGTTCATTTCTTACAGTCACAATAATTATGGTCATGCTGTGGTCTCCAACCAAGTGTCACTGTAGCATTAACAGGTGGCTCTCTTTCGTTTCCCAGGTCCACATATAATAATAATAATAATAATAATAATAGTTTAATTAATAGATTTAAAATAATTTGTTGGCTTGTTACTCTCCTTACTGTCCATCAAAGCTGAAATCATGTAATTTACTCCCTGAGGGAATGGAGAGTGAGTGTCTGTGCGTGTGCAGATTATTCCTGCATCTTCTCCTGTAAAGTCAGTTTAACCAATTTAACAGTCACTTGAGCGTCAGAGAAGTGATTGAGAAAATCAGAGGCAGGAAGGAACAGGGTAGGTCAAGTAAAGCAGTGTCATCCAGGCCTGCTCCACTTAGATTGATTTACCCAGAGCAAAGGGTTCTGCAATTATTGCTTGAGCAATCTCTTCAAGTCAAGAGCACAATTACAGCGGGATCACACACCTCCTCCCAGACTGCTCTTCTACCAGCTATAGACTGGCTCAGTGGATAAGCGGATAAGCAAGCTGGCACTGGTGAACTCAACAGCTACAGAGCAAACTGCACTTGAAAGGAAGCATCTACTCAGGATATTCAGGGACAGGCTAAGACAGAAATTCACTAAGGCCACTACAGCCATTAAATTACATATAGCTGTAGTGTGCTGGATCATAGAGCTCCCCTGAGTCAAGTGCTGCTACAATAATAAGGCATTTCATTTTGCTATAAGTATTTATAACAGGGAATGTCAGGGAGTATTGAATGTTTTCAGCCATTTTTTCCCCAGTGTGGAACTCTACAAAGACAATACTGCTATGATTATAAATAATTACATGTTAATCAAAAACATGTATTGGGTTTGCATGGGAAGGGTAGTACCTCTAATGGAAAGCTGATCATACTCATCCTCTGCTGGTCCCACCAGCACCCAGCTCAAACCTGTGGCTCCCAGAGGTTGTGGCAGGTGGCAACAGCTACACACTGGGCAATGGTTCTCGCAGGCTAGCTAAACCAAATGAAGGTAGTGATGCATCTCAAACTCTTGGTAAGTTGGGGACTTGCTCATCCTAGCATGTGAAGACTGCTCCAGCTAACTGGGCAGAAGAAATCAACATGAAGATTTAATAGGCAGGAAGACACTGCAGCAGTGCACTGTGGTGTGCACAGGGCAGGTTCGAACACTGGCTATGCACTGCAACTAATAAAGTCCCCAGCTGTAACAGCTCTTCATCTTCACACACCAGTTTATCTGCGCAGGCAGTGTCTCAACTGGTCACCACTTAAAGATCTGAAAATGTGGGAAAGTCAGAGTTACAGAGGGAAGGAAGTGGAGGGAATGCCACTGGATGTACAGTAACCACATGTGAGAGTTAACTCTTTTGTATTCTAAATATGTGCAGGCCCGTGCCCCCGATGGGTGCCTCCCACTTTTCTCTCATCCCACCTTCCACCATTCCTGATTGGACCAGTGCTCCAGTCCTGAGCTCCAATCAGGCTCCTGCACTAATTACAGCAGCTCATTTAAAATTGCTGCCAATTTGTGATTCAACACAAATATGATTTGGCGTTTCCAGTGTTTCCTTCTCATTTGTTCTTCCTTTGTTCTCCTTCTCATTCAGCATGAGAGGTTACACGTTCCCTAGCACTTTAATTAAAATGTATCTAAAAGGTTTTGTGTTTCTGTGTTTCATTGTTGTTTGAGAAACACTCCTAATCCATAGATTCCCCTCAGTCTTCAGACACAAGGTTCAGGGGTGGCGCTTCCTTTGTATTTTTGCTTTGTTGGGGAGCGTTGTAGGGACCAATGTGCTTCTTTCAAATGCGCCATTAGTCCAGTTAAACTTCTGTTAAACTTCTGTTGCTTTGGTTAGAGTCCGGTTGTGGACTCAGTGCTCAGTTCTTCAAATTTAATAATGTTCACTCCTGTCTGGTCGGCGCCCAAAATATTTCTCAGGTCCCACTACCATCCTTTCACTCTTGCTGCTGTCCTTCTGTCACAAATCACCCGACACTCATGTCCACCCACTTCTTCGGATGGTTGGCCTCAGGTATTTAAACTTATCTACCTTCACTATCTCTGCTCCTTGTATATTCAACTTTATTCCTGTTTCCCTCTCATTCACATGTTTTGTCTCCAGTGCATTCCTCCACCTGTCCAGACTCTCTTCTACCTGCTCCCTCCTCTCACTACAGATCACAATGTTGTCTCCAAACATCACAAACTCCTGCCTGCCTGCCCATCGCCACTGCAAACAAGGAGCTCAGAGCAGATTCCTGATAACCTTATATATGCTCCCTGCCACTCCTGACTTCCTCATGCACCCTATCATATTCTTTCTATAGATCCACAAAGACAGTGCAGCTCCCTCTGAGCTTCTCAATACCCCTCTCCATCTACACTTTCAAAGCAAACACAGCATTTATATTGCTCTTTCTTGGCATGAAACCGTACTGCTGCTCGCTGAGCTTCACTTCTCTTCTGAACCGAGCTTTAATAACTCTTTCCTATACCATTATGGCTCATCAGCTTTATCCCCCTGCAGTTACTACAGCTCTGCAGATCACCCTTGTTCGTGAAAATCAGTACTAGTACACTTCTTCTCCAGTCTTCAGGCATCCTCTCACTCTCCAAGATTGGATTAAACAGTCTGGCCCCCATCTCCAAACCTCCACAGGTATGCCATCTGAACCAGCTGCCTTTACACTCCATTTCTTTTTCCATAGCTGCACTTTCGCCCTCCTTCCTAATCGCCTGCACTTCCTGGTCCACTAACTGTCCTCCATCCAGCCATCTCTTGCTCTCATTTTCTACATTTGTCAGCTCTTCAAATTACTCCTTCCAACTGTATCAGTTGTTGGCTAAATATTGCCAGTTTCAGTCCAAGTTCAGGAGCTTTAATCCAGTAAGTATATCATACCAAAATGCTGTGATAATGATTTGAACAGCATTGACCACTCCTAACCTTCACTTAAAATTGATTCACTCTGTGAAAAAAACCTGTGATAATAACAGCAGCTAGTTTCCTTATGGAAATCCTCATGCAGTTATTTTACAGCCAAGATCTGAGTCCTTTCACACTGAGTCAAAATCCAAGATTCAATCTTTTCAAGATTATTCATCTGTGAAATGAAACTTATATGTAATTATGCATCTCTGCACTCACGTGTAAACAGATGCAGCAATGCATGCGTGCTTGTGCATATGTAAATATATGTATGCTCCGTGTTTATGCTTTTGCGGGTTTGGTTGTCTATATGCATGTGCATTGTGTATTGCCTGTGTGTGAGCCATCAATCACATAAGACAAACTAGATGTAAACAGAAAGACCAGTATAATCCAATGGATGTCCCTGTAAACAGGACAGACAACTATATAGATCAGCTAGAAGGAGTTATAACTCCTGCTCTAATCAGATAAAAAGAGAGACTGAATGGAGAGCAGGAGAGGAAGAAGAGGACTTGAGAGGAGGGAAGAGGGGGGTGGCTGTGATTTTAAAAAAGGAAACAGAGTAAGAAAAGTAGAGGGCATAAAAATAAAGCTGGCTGATGTTCTCTTTTGAAAGAGGAGCAGAGAGAGAATGAAGAATGAGATGGTTTCATTCTGTCCGTCCCAGCGTGGCCACTTTATCTGTAAACTAAATTAAACACTGTGTATGTGTGCATATCTGTGTGTGTGTGTGTGTGTGTGTGTGTGTGTGTGGTTCAGGGGTTGTGGGGTTGGTTGTGGTGGCAGAGTTTCTGATGGGCAAAACAAACAAACCATCCCAAAAAGCTGAAAAGAAGGAACACGGCATTACTGAGCTACACTTGCCTCAGCATTCCTCTTTCTAATGTAACGTGTGTGTATTCAAGCTTTAAAACACACACACAAAAAAAGCCCTTCAGAATTAAGATCATTTCTTCACCTGTCACTCCTCCCTCCTGCATTCTACTCTTTCCTCCCCCTCTCTCTGTCAGTGATGATGGATGTTGGCTGTGCTTCAGACTGAAAAGGGAATAGACTGTTCGCTCTGTGCGTTTCACAGCAATCTGGAGCTGTCAATAGACACACACACATATACACAATTGTGTGAAGCTGTCATGTCTTTATCAAACAACCTGCCTCATGCATCAAAGAAGAAGCAAAACACCCAGAGAACACACAAACAGCATCAACAACAAAAAGTTTGTCCAAGATGGAGAAAAGTTGTGTTTTGCGCATTAAGGTTTGTGTTGTTATTTGGAAACAACTTCTAGATTCAAATGTCCCATCTTGGCTCTTTGTACCGTCTCTTACAGACAACGAGCTCATAAGCTAAGTGTAAAGCAGGGTGTTGGTGATGTTTCTGTATGGTGTGGGATTGCCAAAGCAGCCTGCAGCAACTCATTCAACTTTGAATTCTGCTGTTGAGTCAGAAGTGGGCATTTGTAGTGGATGCTAAAGCTGAAGAAGGGCTATAATATTTAGGCAAATCTCAGATTTAAATGTTATTTCAAAAGCACCACACGAGAAGACACTCAGTTAACATTTTCACGTGTGTTACCTGAACCTGCTGACAGTCAGCGACTCGGAGTGCTAATCAGAACATACTGAATGCGATCATCACAGACAAATACACACAGCGACGGCCACATTATTGACTCGCCATCTTGCTTTAATCAAGCAAAACATGTCAGATTAAATTTGTGTAACTCTCTGATCTTTCTTAGCTATAAAAACCAAACAGACCAACACTACAAGCCTGCTCATTCTGCTGCTTAATCAGCTCGGCTGGGATACAAAGATAGATCAAATTTGATTTTCTGCATTCCACACAATATTCAAAGATTGCTTATGTTGCTTTGACACGGACAATGTATGTGGTGGAGCGTGTCCAAATATGGCTAAACAAAGTGCTGCATCAATATTACCCTAGCCAGGACCTCCTCTCTGTGACGCAGTGAGTCAGTGCAGTCTATAAATAACTGTTAAGGAATTCATGCAACATGCTTTTAGAGACGGGGGCAAACTGGAGAGTAAATAAAGTCTATAAAGAGAACTTAATAACTACAGTATTTCTAAAGCTATAAAACTAGCTGAATAAAAGTAATTATTGATAAACAAATGTTATATTGGTTTAATATAGTTATTATTATTATTATTAATCATTTGCACAAGTGTCTAAAACCCTTTGCGTATTTGGCCTGGATGATACAAGGTCAAGCTGCTCTAACAATTACAGTATCCGTCTTCTGCCCTTCGCTATGCTTCCTTACCATCCTCTCCCTCTCCCTCTGTCTTCCTTTACAAGCAGCTGTTATGTATCTTGTGTGGCTGTGATGCTTGAGATGTGAAATTGAAAAGCCAGCCAGCTGATTAAATATCCCATTTATTGTCACTCACTAATGAAAACAATCTTTCACTGTTAAATCTGAATAGGTGCAATTGCATTTAAAGAATAAACAAATCACGAAAGCTTGACAAATATGAGATGACAGATAGAGACGGTTGTAGGCGGGGGGGGGGGGTCTTTGGGACATTTTTTGCTACAATTAGAGGAAGAAAGATCACAAAATTATTACCTAGCCCTGAATATCTCAATAAAAAAAGTGATATGTGAAGAATAGCAACATTTCATACAGCTTTATACAAGACTAGTATTATCCATTAAATAGCTCTTATTATATTTAGTATTTTTCTCTACCCACTACCCCTTGGGAAATAAGGCAGCAGCTGAATATACCAGTATTGTTAGTAGCTCAGTCTACCTACAGTACCAGTAGGCTTTGTAGGCTCTTATTACTTCCAATAACTGTGATGCTGAAACTACATGCATGACTGTTTGCACTCTGAAATACCAATTAAAGTCTGCACGAGGAGGCTGGCTGGGTGGCAAAGGAGTAGCTCGCAGAACTACAACTGACTAGATATGAGGCATGTATATTCATGGCTTTATTTTACTTTCGTTTGAGATGTTTTGTTTCACTTGCTATTTGATGAGGTTTTGATACCAACTTTGTTGATTTAGGCTAGATTTGCCAGAGATGAGCATTTTTTGTGCGTGCCAGATGCAAAGTGACACAGTATCCTGCAGCTGCCTGGTAGCTCTAAATCACTGCAACTGGCTGCTTCTATAACCTGTTCCTTTCTGTTTATCAGAAATCAAAATGGATGATACACTGGCCTACTAGTACACACCATGTGTACCGATGTCATGTACTAGTAGGCATGATGCCTATGATTCCTCACTGACTGAATCACCTTGCTGCAAATGTTTAATGAATCCACATGATGTTTTCACAAAGAAAACCAAAAAACAAACAGTCTGTGTGTTCATCATTTGTACATTTCTGAATGGATTGCACAGTCATGTACGTGCGTATCCTAAACGAGCCCAAATGTGACTTTAGCAACAGTACGCACAAAAGCATGCACATGACTCAAACAAGGATTAAAGAGATGTGGAGCTCCCCCTATTGGCGCACAGACTTCCTTCATCAGCATATCTAAAAATGTTTATCTGGCACTAATGAATGGAGAAGCAGCCGGGACAAAATGGTGGCAGCGTGGAACAGATGACCCCATGCAGACGAAACACTGTGACAACAGTTGTGTGTTGGTCATGGAACTATTGATTTACACAGTGTGATCATACTACAGCAGTGATTGGACTATGATACTGCTGCTCACGCTGTATCAGCCTCATGAGAGTGACACCTCCTGGTGAGAGATCGATGGCTGTAGCCAGATCAGGTTGCAGAGGTCCGCAGCCTCAGGGAACAACCTCATGTTTAAAAAACTGAACGTGCCACTGATACAAAAAACACAAAAACAGAAGAAGAGCATGGTGCTTGGGCCAGAGCACATTTGACCCTGAGATGAAAAAAAAACTCTAACTACAGCCTTCAAGAAAAAAAAAAAAATCTGATATTGATGATGTTATGGGCCTGGTTGTTCTTTTTTTTGTCATAAACCAACGTGTCTGGTCTGTCCATAAACTGCTTTTGTGTGAGTGTTCTTTCTCTTTAAGGATCCTGGAGTTCCTGCAGGTCCCTCTCCTGACTGGCTGAACCATTCAGGCCTGACTGTGACATGTCAGCTGCTGATTGGTCCTGTTTTGTGTTCAGCTGCTGACAGCAGGGTTTAGGTTCACACGGGGTTTAGCTAAAACTTCATTTTGAATACAGATGGTTTTGTTTATTATTTTATCTTGGTTGACCCTTGGAGTTTATGCTTTTAGTTTTTGGTGTTCACCTCTTGACCAAGAGTGGTAATAAACCCCACCTTTAACTGTGAATTAACTCTGAACGTCTGGTTTTCCTACTGGACATCCGGGGTAGGGGCACCCTTTGCAAACTTATGTTGCACACTTTTATCCCTAGACTGGGGTGTAACAATGAACAAATTAATTTTTTTTGTTTGTTTGTTTGTTTTACTGGGAATAACCCTCTCTCTGCACTGCTTTTCGTGTAGACCAGCAGGGATATAAATGAAATCAATGCTACTAAAATTAAGACTACAAATGATGGCGCAGAAACCAAACAGTACATAGGTCAGCAAGTCCCCACAGTTCCACTTTTAAAAAGTGAAAGTAATGCTTCTAAAATTCCTAAAGAATTGGGATATTAGGGATCGTTTCATTAATAGTTCAGTGCCTTTGTATACTGTATGCAGATACTCATAACAGTTTGCTCTACTGCTTTACGTGATCAGGACCTGGACTGGAAAAAATTAATGTCACAATTTAAACAGACATAATAATCAACATCTGATCAATGTGAGTCTCAGAGAAAAAAAACCCTCCTGATGATGTGTATGAGCAATTTTTAAATTGTGTCCTATTGTCAGAACAGTGTGGGAATGCAGTGAAATGTCAGTGACAGTGGCAATGACAGTAGAACTGACAGCTCCAAAGATTACAATGGGCCAAAGAGTAACATGTCAGGCAACCCCTTATTATTTCTCCTTCTCTTGTCTACTCTGTTGTTCTCTCATTCCCTTGCTCTCTATAGCACTGATATCAGAGAAGCACTCCATATCTAGGCTCAAGCAGCTAAATCAATTTCCTTCAAGCCAGGCCAATCACAATCACTTGAATGTGATTGCAGCTCTCACAGCAAGACTACAGAGTTCCAAAACAGCTTCCCGTCCTGTCACTGCGACTGACGTTCATAAAAACACAGAGGGTTCGGTTGCAGGTTAGCCCGGGCCAGACCTACTCAGCTCTTTGAAATCCAGATGCATAATGTATGACAAGTACTAATAAGAGATCAGCAACTTTGGTTTTATTTTATCTTGCAGATTACTTTGGACAGTGTCGAGCAATATCACAGTTTAGCTTAATTTTTCCCCGGTGCCAAAGTAGTTGTTTCACGTGGAATGCAGAATTTGCTCGGGCCAAAGAAAATACAGAATCTGACATGCATCTCACAGCAGATATCTCAACAAAGTACGTTACATTCATTTTGATACCCATTTGAAGCGATATCTGCTGGATCTAAGACCAAAGCTAACCTCTGCAACTAAGCCCCAAATTCATCATCATATGACTGATAATTCATAATGTTCAGTACCAGCGCACCGGCACTCAGGTCAGGTTTAATGTGCTGAATAACTGTCTAGTATGTGCAAGTTTCATGCTTGAGACATGAGTCCATGTTGCTTTTTCTTAAGCTTAAAAACTGTGGACAGCCATTCAGCAAAATGATAAAGGTCCATTTACAACTTTCATACTGAGGTTTGACTCACAACTCACTTCCACCTTTTGGACCTTAACCATACCCGAGTCATACCTTAACAAATCACTTCTTTAACTTAAATGCTCATCAGCTGTTTACCTTTTTTCTGCCATATGCTTCTTCATTCATACGTCTCATAACACATTTTATGAATTTTCAAAACACAAATAAATAGAAGAGCTGTGAAGAAAAACACCTGTATTCTGTACTCAAGAGATTTGAGGTTGACAAGAAGGCGTGCGCCGTTACAGGAGTCAGTTAGTGAGTCGGTTATCTTCCAGCAACACCCCGTCTGTGTGAAAACCTCTCTATGTGAATTGCTCATTAAAGCACAGCAGTGGGTACTGATAAAGAGAATTGGATTACTGTGATTAATACCATGTGTCACTTTTAAAGTCTTTAACAGCATGAATCACACTGCTCCAAATATACAAGGAAATATACTCACTGATTTTCAAAATGGTTTCAGTTTTTGGAGTCAAACAATGACGGATCTCATGTCATTCATTTCAAGGACACCTTAACACTGTGTAGTGTATGCAATGCAAAGGTCACCACACAGTTATATCCCACTTTATGTTTTTCCTGGATCAAACACACACACACACCTCATCACATGATCAAACACGATGTCGCACACACTGGACACCGTATGGTGATTAGACACTGTTTGGTCACGCTTAGGACACTGAAAGGATCCGGTGCTATATGGGAGTGTGTGTGTGTCTGTATGTGTGTGTCTGTATGTGTGTAGTTCATTTGAGTGTTTGGGGCTATTTGGTAAATCCCAAGTATCCTGCTGTGTGTGCAGAGTCCACAAACTCAGAAAGAGGGCGATAATAAGAAGGAAACACACACACACACACACACACACACACACACTCTGAAAGATGACAGTAACCTGTATGCTACACATAACAGACCCCTGGCTGAGGCTCTGGCCCTTCGGCAGAACAGATGTTTTTCTATTCCCAGAATCTCCCACACACACACACACACACACACACACACACACACACACACACACACACACGCACGCACGCACACAAACAAACAAACACAAACACACACACACACACACACACACACTAATGTGTATTCATTTTCAGTTAATAAAATATTAAAGCTTTTAAAATATTCTCCATCAGATTTTTCTCGCCTCTTTCGAGTACACCTGCTCATTCAGGATGCAGTAACTATGGTTCAGTATAGTTGGGAGTTTTTTTAGGTTTTCAGATGTTCCTGTATACTATCCCAAACAGTTGGAATATACTTTCTAAAATTTTCAGCTTATCCACTGCGCTGGACTTTGTCCATCATTTCTGCAGCTTAGATTCAGTCTGCTGTGGTAGCTGGATGGCTCTGGTACTGTTCTTCTGCTGCCACATTAAGAGACTCGGTGCTATCCTTGAGGCTGACCTATTCAAGCAACTGGTTGGATATCTTGACATCAGCCACTTACACCATCTTCCTCCTCATCACCCTTTGTCTTCCAATGTGACGTACTTAGAGATTGATCCAGTGGGTTCATTCCTCATGTGTCCATTAATGCTCTTTCCTCCTGTTTGCTAAACACAAACACAATTCAAATCAATTCTTTGTGATGGTCTCAAGAGGGGGTTCAGGCCTACTTTGATCAGCAGTGGGGACAGTGCATCACATTGGCATAAGACACACTAGATGGTTTTGAAGTAGGCACACGGTGTTGCTTTCCACAGCTGTGAGTTTCCAAAGAAGGCCACCAGTGCCATGTCAGCCTTTTACTGTGAGGAGGAAGTGAAACCCCCAGTACACTACCAATCTGTCTATAATAGTTTTTTCCCCACTCGATGAGGCACACACAGAGGAACAAACTCTGGTTATTGGAGACTCTGTTTTTAGAAATGTGAAGCTAGAGACACCAGCAACTATAGTCAAATGTCTTCCAGGGGCCAGAGCCCAGGAAACTCCTGGTAAGATCGTTATTCACCTCGGCAGTAATGACACCCAGTTACGCCAATCGGAGGTCACTAAAATTAATATTGACTCGGTGTGTAACTTTGCAAAAATGATGTCGGACTCTGTAGTTTTCTCAGTTCTTTCTCAGACCAGGAGCGACATGTTTAGCCGCATGTTCTCCTTGAATCGCTGGCTGTCTGAGTGGTGTCCAAAAAATGACGTGGGCTTCATAGATAATTGGCAAAGTTTCTGGGGAAAACCTGGTCTTGTTAGGAGATACGGCATTTATCCCACTTTGGATGGAGCAGCTCTCATTTCTAGAAATCTGGCCAAATTTATTAACCCTCCTAAAACCTGACTACAGAGTCGCAGTCTTACATGCCTCTCTGCAGCTTCTCTCCTCCTGCCATCCCCTCAAAACCCCATCCCCACAGAGTCGGTGCATGCTCCCAGACCACCAAAAAACAAAGCTAAAATCAGCAAAAAGATACTTAAGCATAAAAATTCAAAAACGATAAATAATACAACTTCATCAACTGTACCAAAGAATAAAACAATTAAATGTGGATTATTAAACATTAGGTCTCTCTCTTCCAAGTCCCTGTTAGTAAATTATTTAATAATTGATCAACGTATTGATTTATTCTGCCTTACCTAAACCTGGTTACAGCAGGATGAATATGTTAGTTTAAATGAATCAGCACCCCCGAGTCACAGTAACTGTCAGAATGCTCGAAGCACAGGTCGAGGAGGAGGAGTAGCTGCAATCTTCAATTCCAGCTTATTAATTATCAAAGACTCAGACAAAGTTTTCCTTCTTTTGAAAGCCTGACTCTTAGTCTTGTCCATCCTAGATGGGAAAATCAAAAATTTGTTTTTGAACAAATTGTTGTTTTTTTTTGTGCTCAGTTCAAATAAAATAATTAGGATACATTTTGAAAACAGGTTCCAGAATGGAGCCTTTTTGAAACGCTGCAGCCATGAATTTCTTCACAAATAAAATTTTAACCATTAGAGAAAAAAATTACTGATAACGATCTCACAGACATATCAGTATGTTCACCTCCTTTAAAGGTTTCAGCCATTGGATATCATCTTGCAACAGTGAGCATGTCAGGAGGTCCACACACAGCCATAGCTTGAGGGCAGCAAGCAGACAGACTAAAAACAAAGCTAGCCAGGCTAACCTTGGTAACACACCGACCCACCAGGAGACAGACTTTTGAATTTTGTGTGCTGAAAATTACAACTGAGTACAGAATAAGCAAAATGAAGGCAGAATGGTACAAAGAGGTTACAAAGACTGAACACAGAGGTCTATAAGCTGGGTCAGCAGCGGTTAAAGTGTAAGTGTTAATAAATGTAAGATGGTGGAAAGGTCTCTCTGGGGCAGTAAATGAAATGCTCCTACACTTTCATTTCTCCATCAGAGAAGCCAGAGAGACACCACCTTACTCTGGTACACACACACACACACACACACACACACACACACACACACACACACACACACACACACACACACACACACACACACACACACACAACTTGTCAACATTGAGCAGTTCACAGCTCCCATGGGGTCTGTTATGAAACTGCAAGGCTAGCACTCTTGGCTCTTTACTCATGTTCTTTCCACTAATACACAAACATGCACCTACACAATCACTCAGCGAACATACAGACTAATTGGTACCTACAGTGAATCTGAGGTTTCACTTCTGTTTGTTTATATAATTTAAATGTTTTGATTCTCATCACACAGTACATCAGCAAAGTATTTCTTCTGATTCAGAATGACAGAAAGATGAAGTTCCAGAGAATAAATGTTAATGACAAGAAGAAGAAAGAGGTCTGCAACAGCTGGTATGACCCATGATAGGTCAAATACCTACTGCTTCTGGTGGGATTTATTTAAATCCATAATCTCTGTCACCTTAATTGAACTCCACCAAATGGAGGACAGGTACTAACAGATCATTTGCATCCTAAAAAGTAATCAAGGGAGACACTTCAAATTCGAATGACAGCCACATACAGTATAAGCAAGAGAAGCACGAGGGGAAAGAGGAGGAGAGAGGAGAATAAGGAGAGAGAGAGCTGATTAATAGGAGATGTATAATGAAGATAGATGTTGGTGTAAACACAAGTAGCTGAGACCCTGCAGTCCTGTTGTGTTTGAAGGGAGAAACCGAATCATTAATAATTATGCATATTAATACTGATGAGTAAGTGGTTGATATTAATGGTTACTTCTCTAATTAGCATCAGCAGGATGCAATATGCTGTGAATTAATTTTACACATGCAAATCAAGTAGTGTGTCTGCAGTGATGACATGGCACTTCACGCCTTCACAAAATGTAATTTAGCTGAGGTTACAGTGTTAACCTGTTGTACATTTTCAGGTGAAAGAAACATGAGATCCTTCGTGTTTTGTTTGTTATAATACAAACATTACAACAGCTTCAGATTCAACATCACATGTTTAACAAACCGAGCCCCCCAAAAAAGGACCAGGAGTATATTTAAATTTGAATAATAGGTTCTGTAATAGATAGTTAGCTTAGTGGCTAATAATGTGAAGCATTCAGATTCCTTTAAGGATCTTTGCTCGGTGACTTGCATTTAATATAACGATTCAAGTTTTGGAACCCACCGTGTCAGTGTGTGTAAAGTGCTGATTGTTTGGTTTTGAAAACACTTCTTATGCCAATAAATAATTCAACTGAATTCAAATGAATTAAAACAAAGAGAAATGGAGAGCAAGAGTGAACAATAATGCATGAGGGAGATGGAGAGGAACAACAGGATCTTCCTGCGTCTTCCTCCACCTCCTCATTCTCTTTTATCTTCCATATTGTTCTATCATTTCCATTGAGAAAAAACAGTGAGCGGTGAGAGCAGCAGCAGCAGCAGCAGCAAAAGAGAACGCTGACCTTTGAGGGGATTATGGGATTTGTTTAAGAACAAAGCAAGGAGGCAAATATGGCAGATGGATTCTGTAAAATAGACTATTTAATAGTGAGAAGCCTGAATTGCAGAGAGAGCAAGAGAGTGGAGGACAAAAAGGAAAGGATCAGTGTGTTAATATAAAGGGTTCTGAAAAGCAGCTCACTAATCCCAGGGGTGATGCATTCTGATACTATCAGAGCACAGAATAGTTTGTCAGTGGCTGGAAGGTGCCATCTGATTCAATGTTAGATTTATTATTACAGTACAGGACATCGCTCTCTTGGGCTGTGTTTTTGTCTTTATTAAATGGTATGCAAGAAATACAAAAACCCCTCATCTTTACTTCTCTCTCAAACAGTAAACTGCATAAACCCACACATACACCAGATTTAACTATAATTTTCCATCCCTCCCTCCCTCCCTCCTCCTCTGCTTATCCAATTCAGGGTGGACTGGAGCCTATCCCAGCTGGTGAGGATGGGGGGACACCCTGGATAGGTCATACCTTTCATACAAATTCAAACCAGAAACTCAGTACTTTTCAAAAGGCAGCTAAAAGTCAAATATTTATTGTCATTTTAATAGACATTAACTCCAGTGCACTGTATGAAATCACCACCCTGAGCTCCACGAGTAGCATTTTAAAGATGCAACATAAAGATTATACTACATTGTGTATTTGGCACTGGACATAAATCAAAAGACCACTTTAACAATTTGTAACTTTTTGGTCTGATTCTGAATCGACCCGTCAAATGGTTGATGAGTTTGGTTTCCACTGACCATTTCATTTTGTTTTATTGTATATTGTGTATCAGTCAAACTACTGGTAAACACATGCAACTACTTTGTTTTGCACTTTAACACCCCCCCCATACTGTCTCCCACTCCCTCCCTAGCTGCCTGGTGTCTCAGCAAGATGCTCCTATCTGACCTCTAAAAATATGGTGACGGCAGATTTGTGACTCATGCTGATAACCAATCAGATGGCTTTTGTCGTGCAGGGAGGACAACCCCTATAGAGCCCTAAATCACTTTTTCTCTTCATAGTTCTCTCCCTCGGTCTCTCTGTCTTCTTTATTGCTTGTTGGCGATGGTTTTATTTGGTGCCGGCAGATAGTATGGCGAGTTTCTCAGTAAGCTGCAGAGAGGCTGACAGCCTGAGAAACTCAACAGATCAAAACCAGACTTTCCAGTAAATACATCAGGCCAATGAGTAAATAGAATGGAGCAGTTCTCTCAAAATTAACCCTTTAAAAAAAGTTCATTGCTGCTCAGAGAAAAACTGATCTACTCCACTATATTTGTACTTTGCAATGGGCACAGTACAGCAGCACACATGGGGAGACATATACACTCACAAGCACTTAAACTTATGTGCAAGCATCCATTCACACAGGCCCAAGCCAAAGCTAATAAATAATTAACACATGGCAGAGGCTGTGTATGTATACACACACAGGTATCTATACACGAAGACTACAAAAAGATGCTTAGTTATTGCTTAATGTGAAGGGATGTAATTCTCTTCTGTTTTTTTCTCCCTGCTTTCCTACCCAGCTAATCAGCTTCAGCACAATCTCTACCAATCAGCTGTCCCCTCAGACCCCTGATACACCAACAGTGGTATTATCACAAGACTGTCTGTGAGATACAACCACAAATCTGCTCAGAACTAACTCCAGTATGCTCAGGAATTCAAGTCTGTAGAGTTATATCGATCATCCAGTCAAATCCAATTTTATTGATGTAGCCTCAGTTCACATAGATTTTAGCAAAAACAATCAATCAATAAAATAAAATAAAGATCTTTGGTTGAACTCTTCACTGTGCAGCCATCACGCACCTAAGAGAGTATTTAATGTTAGTGGAATGAGGACATGTTGTCTAACCAAACACTAAGGAGGGGGTTAAAAACACAACTCCTTTGTTTGATTATTGATCACATAGAATGAAAGAAATGTAGACATGACATGTGAAAAGGAAATGAAGGCATAAAGGAAAGGAAGCAGAGACAAAAAAGGAAGGAGGAGAAAATGAAAAGCAAGGACTCCCTTAGTCTGAAAGCTCATACTGACTTCTAATGACTAGGTGATGCTGATGCAAAATGGAGAAATACTGGCAATGCAGCCCTCAGTTTTTAATATCTGCCGCTTATTTTCTAAAAAAAGGAAAAAAGTTTAATCTTATTCCAGTACTCTTGATGGTTACTTAGAAGGGTCGCTGTATTCAGACTTTACAGGAGCCTCTCTGTGAGTGAGTCAGAGGCAGAAAGCAAGCAAAGCTCAAAATAATTCCAAAACTTTACATTAAGCACATTATGCAGTTCAGTTAGTATATTTTAGATTAGTACAATCAATAGTATTCCACTTGACAACATTCACTCCAGTTAGTATAGTCGGTGTTGGTATTTTTAATATAGGTATAATTAATTCCATATTTCAACAGATAAGAAGTTGTGGAGAATGAGAACTTAATCAATTAAAACAGCAGAAAAGGAAAAGGGAAGGAATCTGCTGCTTCACCGTGTATCAGGGACTGAGAGCATGCACACGCAAGAATTAAGTACTGATTTCATTTTAGCTCTTGGGAATCAGAGGATTTTGTGCTTTGCAGAATTATTACTGCATCCCTGTTTTGGTTTGGACTGAACACGAGCAGCAGAGAAGTGGAATCAAAGAGGAATTCAGCAGTTGTTTCATGATTTAGTCATGACTATGGGGTTTTAGTTATTTTAAACTTTAAAACTTGAAAAGTTGATGGAATTTGGAAGCTTGTAAAAGTACTAATTTGTACTCCAAGTGAAGTGCAGGGTAAGGGTTTGGAGTACTGACTTTTACTGTAAGTGAACACTGGCACATTTTCAGAAACAATGCCTGAATGAAGCTAGAAACACTCGTTTGTGCAGAGGTCATTCTTCAGAACAATGTGTAAGGGAACCGCACACGAGGGCTGTAGCCATCGGTGGCCATGAAGCATGCGTGTTATTGTGAGGTGGGTTGGTGGAAAGGTGCGATGGTTGCGGCTAGAGAAACCTGGCACCGTTAAACACGCACAGATGGCCGTCTGCTGTCCAAGTTTGGGCTGGATTAATCCAATCCATGATGCATCGGCAAAGCTGCTGTAATCTTGCATCGCCAACCTTACACTTGCCAGATCACCATTAGCATAGCACAGCTTCCATTAGCATTGCTACCCACTCATGAATAAATCACAGCAGAACTGAGGCACATGAGTAGGTGAACAGCAAACTGAGCAGCTGTAGGACTGCCAGCCAGGAGACTACTTCAACATAAGGCCAGTGCAGTGCTAAAAAACAGCGATTTCCATATTGTTCTAGCAGTTTTAACTCGCTAACCTGATCCAACCGCTCATGTTCACACAAGTATCAAGAATGTACTTAATCGTAGCTGATATTAGTATCATATCAGAGAAAAACAGCACAGTTTGGAAATGAATAAAAACTCTCATCCCAACCATTCATTTTGTTAAAGGAAAAAGATAATTTAAAAAAATGTAATCTGTAATTAAATTAACATGCAAAACAGTGGACCACACAGATTGGAGCAGATTGCATTTTAATCAAAGGGCATATCTGGGCTGATTTCACACCAAATGGATGGAAAGTTTTGATTTCTGATGATGTCGTCTATCTTGTCAGCGCTCTAGCTTTCTCCTCAGAAATGCTGGGATTTTTGGCACAGGGCAGCACAGTGAAACTGGGAAATATTGAAGCAAATAGTACAACATGTCTCAATGCAGTCTCTCCACTGATCAAAGCTTCCTCTGCCCTAAAATAGCAGAGGAAATGTTTGAGCCCCATTTGGCAAATTTACAAGATTGAACATCTAAGCAGTATGGCACCGGACTGCTGATGATGCACTTTAACATGCACGCACGCACGCACACGCGCGCACGCACACACACACACACACACACACACACACACACACACACACACACACACACACACACACACACACAGACATTTTGCCGAGCTGGTGACAATTAGCATCCAGGATGCAAAACTAAACCATTACAACACTGTAAAGCTTTTATGGCAAAAAAGTTTTTGCACATAAAATATCTAAATAGTGCTGAATAGCTACACAAGGACTCCCACTACTCCTACTATTGATACTTTTTCACTCCCTTAGATATATAGGAGGCTACCAAAACTCTTAAGCGCCACGACTGCCCCCATCAAAGCCTCTATCACATATAAAGGGTATGGCTTTTAAAAAACTGTGTTTGCAGTCAAATGACAAATGTTTTCAGGTGGTGCAATCATTACACATGGATGATAACTCAAATGAAACACTTTTGTGTGAGGAATAGCCACTTTACTCGAGTTTTTGAGCAAACTGTTTCAGGGGTACTAGCAAGAGGAGAGAGTAGGGAGAAAAGAGAGCTGGCACAAAGGCACAGAAAGAGTAATGAACCTAAATCATTGGAGTATTTGTTTCAGGGAGAAAGAAATTAATAAGCATGAAAATAATAGTCCTCTGCATTTTGCCAGCAGGATAAAAACTAACAGGAAAGAAAAAGTCCAATTACTGCGAAAGGAGGAAAAGAAAAGAAGATATATTAGATTTGAATGAAAAAGGGAGAGAGAGAGACAGAGTATTATTTGGGAAGGTAAACATTAGGGCTAATGCCTGTGTAAGAGGAAACGCTCCTCAAGCAAACACATGCAGTCCTAATTTGGATATAATTAAAGCTAGCTAGCCAAATCTGATATCTGTGGATTTCCTAATGTGGGCAGCATGCAGAAAAAATAACAATCATGCATTCAGTAAAATTACTGATAAAGCTCCTGCTTGTTTGAACGTATATCATAGGAATTCTCCTGATATGCATATTTTTTTTCTCTTTTTCTGTTTCCTGGTTGCTTTGCCTTTAAAGTTTGTTGTGGAGCTTGTATAGTCATTATGAATCTCAGTGTAGTAAAGCAATAAGTCTCCATGGACAGATTTTACATTAATAATTAACTATTACATTAACCTTGGTCGTATAAATCAATCGTTTTTTTAAACCACCTATATTCTGCTTGCTGGTACTTTTCTCAAGACAGGTCTCTACAGGCTTGATCACGGTGCTGAAAGCCAGAGTTAGAGGAGCAGTAGCATGCAGAGAAATGGATATTTTACTGGCCAGGTATATCTTAAAACAATCAGAGGGTTGATGAATTGGCTGAATGGCTGATGTATGGCTGGAATGGAAGGGGTATTTGGAGAAGGTTTGAGTCAGGGAAATGCACCTCATCAATCAGCATGATTAAAGGTTTTGGCTGAGCTGAAATAAACTCCACACTGCAAGGGCCTGGCCTTAAAGGCACAGCCCAACAGCCAAGCATGTGGAGGCATACGTTTCATGTATTGGCACCTGCAGTCGACATTTGTGGCTTTGTGTCTGTCAGAATGCCAGGATGATGCACTTTTGGACTTAAAAGATATTAAACAACTCAGTGTGACAGCTTCATAACTGCACAATAATAATCCCCTATATGAGTTATATTCACTGGGGACACACACAGGGAAAGAGAGGTGTTCATGACAAGACGGGATTTTATATGATAATATCTAGCAAATTTCAGAATAGTATCATTCCTTACTTTAAAGCAAAGTACTGTATTTGTGAAGTACTTAGCTTCTAAAGTACTTCAGAACAGTTAAGCTGACCCACAGCAGACCGTCTGATTATAAAACAGGAAGAGTGAGATGGCACTTTGATAGCACTATACTACATGTTTCATAAACACCCAATTTACACCCAGGAGAAACTCCTGATTCATTAAACACACAATCTCCTACACACCGATAAACACACACTGACAGTAGCATAGTATATATGTGCCCCATGGCCAAATCCATTGTAGCCAAGGCCCTTATCCCATAAATACAACTTCGCGTCAGCAGCTCTACATATTTAAAGCCACTAATAGCTTCCTTCAAAGTGCCCACTTGCACACACAAACACACTCAACCAAGGAGAAAAATCACTGGAGCGAAGGGAGAGATTTCTGTCAGCTGAGCAGCATCTTCAAGCAAACAGGTGCTGCAACGGTTGGATGGGTCAGGTCATTCCCACACTTTAACCAATGGTGGCCAACTGGCACGCTAGAGAGCACAATGATGATGCTGAGAGGCTGGTGAATGTTAGTAAGTATAAAAGGTTTAAATAGACTCTCCTGTTTCCTAGTCTTTCAGTCAAGAATTGTAATCAAATGTTAAATAGAACATATTTGGTTATGATACCTGATTTACTGGTTTCTTCATATTGAGAGCGTGTTGTTAGCACGGTTTATTATTGGAGAAATCGCTTTACTTTTTATTAGTTAATGCACTAAATATACATATAGTGAAACGCTCCATCAACCTTGACTGGAGAGGCTACTGGATTACAAGAAGCCACATATCCAAGGACAGTTTGATATTTTTGTCATATCTGCACTAATGAAACATTGAGATTTAATTCAGGAATTGAATCAGTAATCAGTACAATAATTTCAAGGCACTTTATATCATAAGGTTAAGATCCTGCAATATTAGTGCAAGACCCTAAAAATCTGACATACCTCTTTGAGAAAGTACTTGGCAACCACGGAGAAGAAGAACTCCCTTTTAAGAGGCAGAGCCTCCATCGGGTCGAGCTGTGACAGCTAACAAAAGCCTTGTGATATTGTCCAACTTAGAACATGTATTTAATTACACTGGGTGACCGAACGGAAAGTCCAGTGATTATGAGTCTGCTCTCACCCTGTCACTCACACACAGACACACACAGACCACTACATTGTGGGTAAGGTAGAGCTGCACGTTTTTGCCCATTGCCAGGGGGGTAAACACAAACACATGGAGTTTAATCTGTGAGCAAACAGCAGTGCCTCGTGTTAACCAGCAGGAATACACTTTCCCTCAGCACTATGAGGCCTGGAGCAGTTAAGAGCTTGCACATGAGAGAGTGGAGAGTGGGGAAGGGAGGGACAGAGGGAAAGAAATACAGAATACAGGAAGGAAGGAGAAGGAGGACATACCTAAGGAACTGAGGATTATTAATAATAATAAAAAATAATTCTGAATGTTCCAAAATGTAGCTGATTTTGGCTGTTTTGCTCTCACCTTGCTTGCATTTGTTTGTAAATTTGATCATTTCTTGAGCTTCTTAATACAACTAAAAAGCTAAAGAAATGGTTATTTGTAAATACAGTAGCTCAGTTTCTTCACAATTTCAGCTTCAATTTTAGTATCAGTGTTTCATCCAGATGTGTGTAAGAAAGTAACAGTTTTTTTTTTTTAGCAATTCTTAGTATTTGTAATTAAAACAAAGGAATATACCTCAAGTAAAAGATCAGAATATGAATAATTTAGAGATTACAGAGACAATACAGACCACCTGCACATAACATTAATACTTGACTCCTGTTGTATTTCAGCTCTTCACAAAGAATACTGTGTGAGCATTCATATTCATTGTAAATGCACCCACACAGTCACACGCATGGACACATATGCCTAGACAATAAATATATATTTTATATTTGACTGAAAGGCGGATATTGTCCCGTATCTTTATTCTACTATCCTTTAATCACAAAGGGTGAGAACCCCAGAAACCAAAAACCATTAAAATGAAAACGGTTCCTTCCATTCAATCACATGACAGCATAATCTCATTCAGCACAGAGCCCCTTTGGTTCTATCATGTGTCACAATATGCACCTGCCCTCTGGGGATGGCAGTGACATCTATAGGAAGTAAAAATGGAATTAGGAATTAGTCTGATGAGAAAGATAAGACAGAGGAGGCAGAAAACTGAGATAGGGATGAAACAGAAGGGGCTGAAAATCCAGGAAGATAGATTAAAGGGTACTAAATATATAAAACAAAGGCAGAAATGAACAACAGAGTACCAACAAGGCTCAAACTATGCAGAGCTGCAATCAGTGCGTCACTTTTAACAGATATGTGGACGAGCACAGGACCAGAACAGGGACAGCACAAGCATTTTGCTTTTGACCTGCCAACTACAGGGCCAAAACCAAGGCAGAGTGAAAATAAATCACCTCATAGGAGCCTCGGCTCCCAGCTTTGGATATATTGCAATCAACCAACAAAGAAATGGGAGCAGATATTAGCAGCAAATAGCAGTTTGAGCCAGAACAATGTAAAGACCGAAGAAAGAAAGAGTCCTAGTCTTAGCTTTTTTTGCTAAGGTGGACTCACCATGACAGAAGGCACAAATAAAGGAAGAGCAGATATAACATGACAGCAATATTGGTCACATAATGTAGGATCCTTACCTAGGACGCCCAGGCGGTAGTTGAAAGTGATGACAATCACGTTCCCATAGCTGGCCAAGATACTGCCATCAAACATATTCCCAGTTCCTTCCATGTAGGAGCCCCCATGGATGAAAACCATCACTGGTTTGGGGCTTCCACTCTCCCTAATGTCTAGAGGAGAGGGGGGAGGAAGAGGAGAAGGTGGAAGAGGCAGAAGGACTGATTAGATGACAGATTGAAGGTGACGGCCAGGGATGCAATTTCAAAACTCTGAGCAGTAGCGGGCTTTGGCCGCCCTTTTGGCACGCTGGCTTTTAACATAGAGACCTTGTCAGTTTTAGGCATCAAAACACTTTTTTTTCCCAATATGAAAGTATGATATGTTTGTTGTGATTGGAATACGCCATTTTATTTATCAACCTATTTTAAATCCCAATCAGATTTAATTTCCTTCAGGCAATGGACTGTCAACATGCCAGAATGGCAATCTGAACTGTCATAATATGCTGAGGAACTTTAGAGATTAACATGGGAGAAAATTTAATAAAAATAACATATTAGGTTTGACAATTTTATGAAAACGCATTGCTTTATTGAACCATAATTTGAATTCAGGTAATTTTTTATTTTTTATTTTTTTTTAGCTGCAGGGGAAGGTTTACCTTGACTTTGTGAATATGAATTCTTATACACACTGACTGACAGAAGAGAAACTGAATAAGATAAAATAATCCTTTTAAAAATAATTAAATGTGATTTGTTAAAGGTGAGGACAAAATTTTGAGCAGTGAAAATTAATATAAACAGGAAGCTGCAAAATAATCTATGAGATAGATAAAACTTGGGAAAATATTGTACTGCAATAGTTCTTTGTATCTGTAGTTGCATCTGGTAAATATACAGTAAGGTGAACCTGCTGTTGGCACCGGTTAGTTTTATTGAGTTGGGGGGGGGGGGGGGGGGGTGTATTGTAGGGCTTCAGCCGGTGATGTAGTTTAGATGCAGGTTGGGTTGTAAACAAAATGGATGCAAAGAGTTGGTGAGATCTAACAAAATGCTGCAAACCATGTTCAAAACAAGGTTTCACTTTCATCTTCTGTTTTCCACAGACGAGACTTTTCATGTTGCTTCTTAACATTTCCATCGGTACATGTAGCAGCACACATCATTTATCCTAATGATGCTTTACCAGTGAGGGACTGGATCCAGAGAGAGATCAGTGAGCCTATGGGGAATTAAAAAAAGGAAAGTGTGATCTCTGAAACAAAAGCATGAAACAGGGTGAACACGTGTGAGGCCAGTGAGATTGGTACAAAGACAGTTTGTCTATATTTTTCTGTAGTTCTCTAAAGCAGAGGAGTGGCAAATTACAAACCTCAAGGAAAAAGTAAAATTTTGATGGAACTTCATGGCACTAACAGACTGTGCTACAGTGCTCCTGTAAATGGTACACATCAGTATTACTCCAATAATGGCGCTCCGTTAGCCCTGTGACAGGCTGGCGACCTGTGCAGGGTGCACCCTGCCTCACACCCTATGACAGCTGGGATAGGCTCCAACCCCCCCATGGCCCTGAAAAGGATAAGCAGAAGATGGATGGATGGATGTAATTTAGGACAATATCTATATGTTGTTGTATCTCAAAAGAAAACTCACAGCTGAAATGACCTTTTACCCCAAAGTAAATGGGGTTAAAGAAAACAAAACTATAAGAGGAAATTAAAATAAGGCTGATTCTGGTAAAATGCTCTCTGAATGTGTGTCTTCGTGCTATGTTTGTCCTTTCTTGTGCTTCCCTGAGTGCAGAGCCCATTACATCACTTCACATTCTCTGTCCTTTTTTTCTCAAAGCCGTTCGGCTCCCTCTGTCGCAGCAGGCACTGGCCACAATGTAGCGACACATCATAACTCTCCTCTGGAACACTTCCAGAAACTCCTGACAAAAAAGGTCAGGAGATTATGGCAAGTGTGTATGTGTGCTGCTACTGTACAGTCCAGATATATGTGCAGCCTCACAAAAGGAGAGGAGGAGAGACAAAAGGAGCATGTAACAACAATGAATGAAGTGGATAATGGTGATGATATGATTCTGTTTATGATGGTGGTTATGTGATGTAATGATGATGATAATGCTGATAGTGATGCTGGCATGACACTGATAATTAATTGACAGTGATGAGGATGATGACAACTGATGATAACCATGGCAGTGAAGATGATACTGGATATATATATATATATATATATATATATATATATATATATATATATGAATCAGCTGTGGGAATATTAAATGGTCATGGTAATAAGCGTAACAGTGATGTTACAGTGATGTGATGGTAACATAGTTGATAGTCGTGGCAATCATGGTGGTAAAAATGATTTTTTTCTTGGTGTCAGCAACAGCAAACTATGACAGTGATTAATTATTATGTTGCTAATGGTGTTGATAATAATAATATTGAAAACGATAATGGTGTAATGGTGCAAATGATCTCAGTGATAAATAATGACGGCAACAACCAAGCTAAAAATTTGATCATGATAGCTACTTATTACTGTAATGGCAACAAGCACAATGAGGATGATAAACAACAGTTGTGATCAAGACAATGAAACTAAAGGATGACTCTGTTTGTAATGATAACATTACAACAATTTTGCTAATATTAATGACATTGAGGTGGGAGTTATAATGGTGCCAATGACATCATGTTAGGGAAGGTACTGTACAAGTCTGCGGCTGTACAACTTCCTGTACAACTTCCTGTATAACTTCCTGTATAAGTTCCAACTTGTGAATCTTGGACACTTTGGAATAAAAGGAGCATCTTTTGGTGCATAAATTTGATCATATAATAAGTGAAAACATCTGTCTCCTTTTGCAGATTTTCCCAGATGTTCAAACAGGACCATTTGCTCTAGGTGTCCAATAACGCCGCAGCTTATACTTCAAAGCATCCGTGCCAAAGATGTGCAACTCACTGTAGCTCAAGAACAGCAATATTTGACATTCTCGGAATAAGAATGGGTTGGATATTGATAATGGCAACAACAGTGAGGATGATAATGATGATGCCATGAACATAAACAACAAGTGATGAGGGTGATGTAGATGACTACAACAACCATCAATTACAGTGAAAGCCAGTGAGCTTAATGCAATCAAAAACATAATTCATATTAGCGATGCTGATATTATTAACAAAGATGAAAATAATAAAGTAATAATGATAATGACAAAAAGAAGCCTTATATGAACATGATTTGCCATGAAAATACTCGAGACTTAACAAGTCATCGTGTATAAATAAAGCAAATGTGTACATTTTTCCTTCTATCCTTGTATTCTTTGTATAAACTGAGTAACATTACGCAGTCTCCTGTATTTATATGTGTGCTCTCAAGTATTACTTGAAAATAGGAAATAAATTCTGCTGAAGTGATATAAATCCAGTGTGGCTCTTTTTGTTCTGCGCTGAAGGTCGGCGGTAATGAGGTGAGGTTAGGAAAAAATTGCCACGGCGATGCGTGAGCATTGATGGATTTACCTGAATTTACCTGGATTTACTGACTAAAACAACTCCCAGTGTACTCAACACACTGCACATTAAGGTTTTACGTTTATGTTATCCAGCTTGCTCTCACTGTGGCTTCCTGGCAACCTTCACTGGCTGCCAAGTGCAGCATTCAGAGCCAAAAAAAAAAATCCTGTAAAAGCCAGCCTCTCCCCTCATTCCCCTTACTTATCAATTTATTCAGCATATTTCAACACTTTCTATCACCCACCACTTTCCATCAGTGAATTAATTGTATTTGAGTTGATTATTGAAAGGCCAATATTTGTATGATTACTGCAATCAGTATGTAATTTTATTACTGCAACCTGTAACTAAATAGGTTTCAATAAATGTGTCTGGAAACAGGCAGGGACATTCAACTGTCCTCTGATTCTATGTGTGTGTGTGTGTGTGTGTGTGTGTGTGTGTGTGTGTGTGTGTGTGTGTGTGTGTGTGTGTGTGTGTGTGTGTGTGTGAAGATGAAAGCTTCCTCTAAGAAGAGTGAAAATAAGATGCAATCATGTAGTGATTCAACCACTCAATCTTCCCTGGGATGAGTCTGGGTGAGGGAGAGTTTGTCGGAGGAGAGAGACCCATGCCAGCATGGAGCAGATCATTCCTTCCTTGAGGATGAGGTTATGATCAAAGAGATTCAGGTGCTTTAGATTTCTCTGAGCAAACCCTAAGAGAGGCCCCCAGGCTATTGCAAAAACTTTGGTATCCTCTCCCTCTGCCTGTGTAGAGGGCTTATCAAACCAACAACAGTCACAAGGAGCAGAGGTGTATATATATATATTTTTTAAGAAAGAATGGTCATGTTTTGTCTCACTCTTCTGGATATTGGCCATGTGTATGGTATTGAAATCTGTGTGAATGGGGAGTTTATGCATACATACATGTTTATGGTGCAAAAGAACAAATGAAAGTGCACGAGGAAGGAAGGTGTTCTCAAAGGCACGAATTCCCCAATTTAACCCTTCAGAGTTGACATCACTGATTTACAGTGATGTAGCAGCAGAATGCAGCCTTGCTGAGTGTTGAAAGTGCAGACTTCAGACTATATACCAATTCTTAAATTGTGTTGATAGGCCAAGTCAAACCAGACTTAAGATAAATAATTCACACCATGCTTTTTTGTGAATATTGTCATTAAATTTGATGTGCGTTTGGTGCAGGAAGAAAGGTAAAAATGGGATATTCGCTAGCACAAAATGCTTGCAAGTTTAAAAAGGTTAATGACATCCCCTTTCCTATTGGTGGTAAAAAATACATGACATTAACCAATCAAACGCCAAATAAGGCAAACTAAATAGTTTTTAAGGCATTTGAGTAGTCAAAAACTGCCAATTATACCCTAGACCACAGCTATCAACAGACAAACAGGGAGCCAACGAAGAGAAGCCAATATTGGAAGAAATCGTCCCTGTCAGTACTGTCACCGCAGCACTTTGATCAGCTGAAGGCTTTTAATGGACAATCTGATAATAATTCATTACAATAGTCCAGGCTAGAAGTAATAAATGCATGAACTAGCTTAGACAGGATGTTTCTAATTTTAGAGATATTGTGCAAATGCAAAAAAAGCGGTCCTACATATTTGTTTATGTGCACTGAAGACATATCCTGGTTAAAAAATGACTCCAGGATTTCTCACAGTGTTACTGGAGGTTAAAGGGAGGGAGGGAGGCAGTGAGGGAGGCAGTGAGGGAGGGAGGGATGGTTAAGGTTAAGGAATACTCAGCTCAACAGAGCTCTGACTCTTTGGCTACAGGGCTGAAAAGAAACCTGGGGTTGTTCTTATTTCCCTCATTCAATGATGAAAAATAAGATGCCCTATCTTTAGAGACGGCTTTTCTTTTTAAAGAGAAATAAACTCTTTTTTCAGGCTAAATGAAGATCTTCTAAATTAGTGAGATGCCATTTCCTCTCCAGCTTATGGGTTATCTGCTTTGCTTTATGTGCTTAGCTGCTCTGCTCTGTGTTGGCACATGGAATCGAAGAGCATACTAATGGAGGAATTATATCCTTAAACGTAGTTAGAGCATTTTAGGAAAGACGTCTACTGTAATGAAATTCATTCCCTGCTGCTGTGTAATCTGTTTTTGAAAACCTAAATGTTATTAAGAAATGATCTGACAAAAGAGGGTTTTCAGGGAATACTTTTAAATATCCAGTTTCTATGCTGTATGTTAGAACAAGGACCAGATGCTTGCACTGCATGTTCAGGCCTGTCCAGCATCCTCCCCCACCACCTCAGGTGGATCAGGTGGTGGTGGAGGATGCTCAGTTGACAGCTCTGCTCCTCTCTTCATCCGAGTGTCCAAGACATGCAGCCACAGGTCTGATGATACAGCTGCAAGACCGGTCATCTTAGGCTGCCAAGTGCACTTTGGACACTGTGATGCTCAAACATGGTGTCCATTATGGACAATCCATGATCAGCAGTGAAGTGTACAAACAGAACACCCTTCCAGGTTTCACTGTGATCACCCATGTTAGCACCAGTACATTCCCCAGTAGAATAAGAGTACCCAGCCTGCAGCACCCCACCCAGGGTTTGTAAAAAGGCCAGGTGCTCTGAGCTACTCAGTGTGTGAGCACTAACAACAGTGTTTCCCTGGCTTGAAGGCAAAGAGAAATAACCATCTTGTAAACTGTGAACTCTCGAGAAGATGGATTCCACTATGTTCTGAGGTGAGTCTGTCTATATCTAGCTGGTATCTCTCAAACTCTTGCACAAGCTTGGGGTCCTTCTCCACCAGAGAGCTTCCTAAAGCCAGTTTAAGCAGCCGCAGACTGGACACCCGAGACTCCCGCCTTTAACTGCAGTCCAATCCAGAAAGCAGGGGATCTTTATGGCTACTCCCATGGCTGGTGGGCCCACAGGAGGATGAACCCACCGTGTGGCTTGGTTGGGCTGAGTTCAGCCCACGCAGCGCCTCCACCAGGCTCTTTCACACAAGCCACTAGTTCAGACAATGTTTCCTTGTTAAATCCATCACAGAGGGCTTTTGAACTTAATCTGGCCCCTTTCCCAGGACCCTGGTAGGGTCTATTACTATAACCATTACATTATATAAACTACTGCACGAGACAGAACTCAATTGTTCAGTTTAGAGGACTTGATGATATAAATGTGACCAAGACATTAAACATAAGGACAGCAGATCAGAACAGCCCGCTGATCTTTTGAATACTTGTTAGGGTTTTTCTCTTACTACCCCAAAATATGTTGGCTTAATAAAGTTTTATTATTGAAAAAAAAAAGAAAACTTACTAGTGGTATTTGTCAGAAGACAAGCTGTAGTGGTAAAATGATTTATTTCTAATCCATATATGTGATATTAAACTGCCTCATTATGTGCAAGTATGAGCAGGATAAAACAAAGGACCGAATTCCCCAGTCGATTTTGTTATGATCCCTTCTTTTACTCAAGGATTGTATAAGCAACGTCTCTGGGCCCTGAACGCTCTAATCTATACATATCCCGGGAGATTAATCTCTCACAGGTACTGACTTATGATACTTTATAAGGTATTAGAGCCCACATAAGAAGGTACCACAGTTGGCAACATCTTCACTTCTGCATTCCCACTCTTAACTAGTCCAACAATATTTGATGTAAAAACAGAAGCTTCGAACAAATCCTCAGCTCTCTGGGCTTTCCTGTTTACATCTCTATTCCCAGCACAAAAAAAGGATTACAAATAGCAGCTTTACAGAATATAAAGAGATTATAAAATGCAAGATGCGGGATGGGAGGGGTTGTGAAGGGATTTCCTCAATGATTTTGCATCTACAAGGTAACAATAGGTCTAAGGTCAAAGCATCTAGAGCTACGTGGAAAGTGGAAAGGGGGAGATGAGGCTGACTGGAGTCATCCTGACAGAGTGTGAGAGTGTGTGTGTGTCTGCGCGCATTCTCAAGCATATTTCCCTCTACATTAAACTGGATTACTTGCCCACATCCTTTATCAAGATAACACTTGAAGCTTGCTGGGAGTTTACTGAATAGATCTGTGTGAGCTTTGTAACTTTCTACAATCTTACTGGGGTGTGTGTGTGTGTGTGTGTGTGTGTGTGTGTGTGTGTGTGTGTGTGTGTGTGTGTGTGTGTGTGTGTGTGTTTGAACTATAAAAACTGCATGATGGCACAGATCAAAGAGATCTGGATGGTTGTGCGTCTTACTTAGATGTAATTGCTGTTTACTTCGTCACATTATACAGTAGAGGTGCCTTATTAAGACTTTCTGCCTGTCATTAAAATTGCACTGCAGCATTCTCAAGGGAATACAACACTATCGCTGGGGTTTTATCAAGGACATTTTACTCCTAATATGACTTTTCAGAGGCCTCCTATTTTATGGCAAATGAGCAAAGATTCATTTTTTTTTTTGCATTGTTGAGAAGCACTGGTTTCAAGTGGAAAGTCATAGCGTTCAAACAGCACTTGTTTAAATATCAAGAAGACGAAGTGCTGTGTTTTATAAGACATCCAGAGGTGGCAAAAGTACTAATATTCTGTACTTAAGTAGAAATACAAGTACTTGTGTTAAAAAATACTTTGGTAAAAGTCGAAGTACTGGTTCAACTTCTTTACTTAAGTAAAAGTAAAAAAGTACAGGCTCTGAAATGTACTCAAAGTAAGAAAGTAAAAGTAGCTCTTTGGAGGACGTTTCTACCTGCTATTTTTGTGTAAAGCTAACTGAACCTTATTATATATTATTGTAATAATATAAAATAATACATGAGAACACAAACGTTATTCCAATCTAAATTTTAATTCTAATGAATGTACTCAGCTTGAATCACAAACTGTGAAAGTGAATTTAAGCACAGCTCTGTTCTCTGTGTCCTCCATAGTAGAGGGTGACTGTGCCTCCACCTAAACACAAACATGAGGATACTCAGGGGTTACAGTGGGATTCAGAAGGTGGAGGAACCCTAAGATCAGCTGTAGTGGCTCTGCATGGGGAGAAGAACCACAGCTTTCTATTGTGAGCTGCAGTAAATGATGTTGGTGTGCAGGCTGTGATCAGCTGACCTGCTGCTGCTGCTGCTCTGAGGTTTACTGCTCTGTGTGGATGAAGTGAACTCACAAAGATGTAACCCAGTATTTCACAGCTCTCTGAGCTGATCTCCTTCCCCTACACTGACAGCATACAGGCTGTAGAAATGTTGGATTCAGTGAATGAATCTCAGCATCAGCAGCTTTGATTCAAACTCATCTCTGCTGCACTGATGTAACCTGTAACTCTGACCATCAACACAGCCTCTGTGCACCACCACAGAGCTTTACTGTAAATACAGTACAACAAGATAACCTGTTTATTACGTACTAAACTGCAGTATTTTCATCCAATCTTTGAATAACACAAAGTCAGCATACTTCAGTTTATTTTCCAGTCCTTACCTTTAATTCTAGCCTCTCTTCTTCCTCTCCTGTCCTCTTTCTCCATCTCTGAGTGAACTTCTCTCTCTTTGCTCTCCCTGAAATGCAGCAGCTCTTCTTTTAGCTAGCAGACACACTGTGTGACAAACTGCACACACTTTGTGTGTTTGCTGATATTTGTTGAGCATTTAGAAACGTTGCATTTACCTGCCACACGTTACTCCCTTCGTGCTCGCTCCTCTTCAGTAGCGCTAGCTAAGCTGTTTATGTGCCGCAGCGCAACTTACGGATTCGGTCCGGCCCGCTGTGACCCCTGATTATAGCGCTATAAATGAGACATTAATTACATGGGTTTGTGTATTTAATCCCTTTGTACCCGATAAGCCCCGGTGATGGAGGATACGCCAGTACGATTGTCTCTTATATGTTATTATTCCTCCGTTTAGGCTCAGATCGCTTGATGACTGACGGCGCACTGACCGGAAACGCAAACTTCTCTCTGACGTGTTAAAAAGTAACGAGTCTGTTTTGAAAATGTAAGAAGTAGAAAGTACCGATACTTGTGTAAAAATGTAGGGAGTAAAAGTAAAAAGTACTCAGAAAAATAAATACTCAAGTAAAGTACAGATACCTAAAAAATCTACTTAAGTACAGTAACGAAGTATTTGTACTTCGTTACTTCCCACCTCTGAAGACATCCCTAAAGTTTTACCTGAGTTTAGAAGATTTGAAGTGATTTGCACAGAAGAGGTCAGTTTCAGTGTTGTTTACTTCCAAACATTTGGTGAGTTTGACAGAACCAGGCCAAATACATATGAGTTAACTAACGAGTTGATTAGGATGGTGGATTTACACAGGTCTGTTTATCCCATCCTGTATTAATACACTGAGCTCTGCAACGTGTGGCCAGATATCAGTTATCAACGTTGCCTTTGATGATGAATCTCACAATATGTAGCTGGAAGTTCCAGAAATATTTTCAATATTATCATACTATTATTTCCAAGATCAATAATTCACCACCAAAGTCAATATTAATGGGAAAAAAATACAAGAAAAGTGGCATTCCACATAACAATGTAATTTTTAATCTTTCAGTAATATTTTATTAAGTTTAGATATTGTCTTTTGTTTTTTTATTGCTAGTTAAGAATATGAATAAATTAAACATAATGGTGTCATGGGCAGCACGGTGGTTAGGTCCTGGGTCCTTTTTGTGTTTGCGTGGGCTTTTTCCTCCCACAGTCCAAAGACATGCAGTTACTGGGCTCAGGTTATTTGGTGATTCTAAGTTGCCCACATGTGTGAATGTGAGTGTGAATGTTGTCTGTCTCTCCGTGTTGGCCCTGCGACAGGCTGGCGACCTGTCCATCCCTGAAATGGATGGATGAATAATGGTATCATTGAGAATGCTGTAGGAAGAAAAAGGGCTAACTGAATACATTGTAACTACAAGTTTGTATGTCTGCTTATATTATTTGCTTCACCTTCTCTTACCTTTCGCCGGCCTGGTTGATTTAACTCCACCAATGAGTTTCTGCCCCTCAGAAGCAGCTCTGCCTCACAGAGATGTTTGCAGCTCACAAATCATGAACATCAATGATATCGAAAGAAGCAACATGAGTGCCCCGCATGATAGGTCAGGATTGGTACCATGAGATCCTAGGTGATCATAGCTGAAAACCTGAACTACGAGCTCCTTGCAAATAGTGGCTAAATGTATTATGTCTGTCACCAAATTCACATTATTATGATTTTTATTGTTTCATTTTTTACCTGAAAAAAATTATTGGGACATTTGGGATCCTGCAGCCACTGTGGGTGGAGTTAGTTTTACATACTAATAGGTAGTAAGATGACATAACAGGTTCAAAAGGAAAGGGGCTACGCTCGGACAGATAACAGCCCACAAGTCTGTGTAGCAACTCGGGCTGAGAAATATGGTTACACTTTTTCCCAGTATTTTCATGCTGTTTTAGATTCATGTTTACAAAGGTCATTATTTTGATGCCCAAAACATAAATTGGTATGTTACTGTAGAAGAAA
Organism: Archocentrus centrarchus; assembly: GCF_007364275.1. NCBI lineage: Eukaryota > Metazoa > Chordata > Actinopteri > Cichliformes > Cichlidae > Archocentrus > Archocentrus centrarchus. The sequence continues at coordinate 2,359,196 of NC_044349.1, forward strand.
GCCAGTTAGCCAGTGGTTAAACTTCTGAACATGATAAGATTTTAGAAACGAGGCAAATCAAAACAAAAAACATGCAAAAATGTGTTAAGAGCTGACTGAAGGGTTAATAGTTAATTTATCTGCTGGTGGGATGCAACATAGAAAAGTAAAGAAAAGGAAACAGCAAATCCAAGCAGAGAATCTACATATGTTACAGTATTAATATCAAAGAATGGTGGAAGACATGTAAATTTTAGACATCAAGCTGAAGAGGACAAAACACATCCAGCCCAAAAAGAGAGTTTACGAGTAAAGAGCAAAAGAAAATGTCCATCAATTTCAAAAAAAGGACAAGAAATGTAAGAAAATCAAAGAAGATAAAAATTGGAGGAGAAAGGGTAAGTTTGATTTCCCTTGTCATGCAAATCAGTTTGGCATTGGGGGAAAAAATACCTTCGTCGTCCGTGCGGTCACTATCACCTAAATCATCAGTGTGTTTCTTTGTAAGGGGACCTATAGGACCAAGAAGGAGAAGATGGAGGAAAACAGGGTGATCAAGAACACAAACAGTCTTCAAAAGATGCTCTCAAAAGAAAGAAAAGTCTCTCAATAATTATTGACGTTATAGCCCCCTTTTTTTCTTTTCTTTTGCTTAGAAAAATCTTCACATTGACAAGGAGACTGGGCAAACATTACCACAATGTCCACTTCAAATGTTTAATGCTGGAATTTTCTCTACATGAGTTCATTTAAGAAAGTTAAAGAGCAAGAAAAGAGGGACTTTAAAAAAGAGGCAAAAAATGTTAGTTTCCTGTTGAAAATGAAGACTGAACTAAAACCTCTCAGGATCATAAACTTTAAAACAGTACATAAAGTAGCATAAATTATACAGATCATAGATATTGTGGTAACAACTGAAGAGATCAGAGCAGAAGAGAAAAAAAAATCAAAAACTGTAAAAGAAGCAGCATTTTTTTTTTTTAAGAGCACTCGAGAGAATCATGTGACAACTTCCCCCGTTGTATTTTAGAGGTGTTAACTGATTTTCTGCCATGACACACACAAACATCTGCATCACAGTTCACTGGGACACCGCATCACAAAATTTTAACAAAAGGAGAATTTATTTTTGAGTTTTTGAATAAGCCCAAAAGTATTTTCAGTTTAACAATAATTAGTTTTATATAGAAGAAACAGACTGGAGGGGGATGGCGGGAGATAAATTACCAATTAGTATCAATTAGTATCAATAAAGTGATAATGCAATAATAATAAATATGCTGTGGCATGATAACAGTGAGATTAATAATGTGTACGTTTGTTTGTTAACATTTTTTTCCTTTTTCCAGCTGAACTGTGTTTACGTTTATCAGGAAATTGTTTGACAAGGAAGTGGTCAGATGCTTCTCCATCAAAACCGACAATTTCTCGTTTTAATATCCAGTTTTGTGCACATACACAAATATAAATGCATGCTATCTTAAACACACATACACACACACACACACACACACACACACACACACACGCAGACACAGAAAGAAAAAAACAGAAACACACATTTATGTTACAAACAAGATCAGCAACATGCAGTCATAACAAAAGTGACCAAGCTGCACATAGAATAGTTCAAAAGCATACAGCCCCCCCCCCCCCCCCCCCCCCCCCACACACACACACACACACACACACACGCACTGGCATTGACAACATGTGTGAACTGCTGTCAGTAGTTGAGGAAATCTATATTCTAGTCCTTTAATCCATCTTTATGGACCACAGCAACAAACAGCAATTTTATGCAAACATACTTCAGTGCAATTTTATAAAGCAGACATATTTATAAAGTCAGTGTTAATCAATCGCTCATATTAAAATAAACTAGAAATGTCAATGAATGATTTGTTGGCAATGTTTGTGAAACAGAGCATAAAAATGACTTCACATGTTTAAAATAGTTCACGTCTGCAGCTCATGTTCATGAGCAATAATTCCTACATCATTTAATATCTTGGTGGTTTATTTTAAGCCCACTGATTTCTTTACAGTGACTTTAAAAAGGAAGCTGGCTTCCTGCATATCATTGTGTCCTGCAGCAGTCTCCCAGCTCTCTTTTGTGAATTTGACAAGCAATTTGATAAGCGGGAGCTGACTCGAGCTTTCTATGTGCTGAATAAGCACCAAGACACCAAGTTGCTTCTTACAAAATGGGAAATGTCTAAGAAAGAGAGCAGCCGCTGTCTAGGGATGTGTCACCTGTTTATGGAGGACGCTGCTCACAAAACAACACATACAGGTTGTGGGAAATTTGTGTTAAGTGTTTAGCATGCACAACACTCAATGATACTGGTCTTTATGCTAATACTTAAATATAGATTAGTCTTTCAATGCACATTAAAAAAATCTACTTTTGTTTTACTTTTTAAGCGAATTCCTTAATTTTCATTCTTTGGCCCTATGATCACGTCATAATCAAGTGTTGCATCATCATAATTTTAAATGCATGTTGAAACACACCAGCGGATAATAATACAAAACTGATGCCATTTTTTTTTTGTTTGTTTTGTGAGGACACAATCCTGTTTATGTTTCAACACAATTATAAAATATTATATGGACAATTTTCACCTAATTTATTTGCACACTAAACTGAGTGTCTAAGCACGCACGCACGCACGCACGCACACACACACACACACACACACACACACACACACACACACACACACACACACACACACACACACACACACACACACACACACAGTGTCCTTGAAGGAAAAACAAAAAGAAAAAAAAATGAGCTGTGAACAACTGGAGAACCTGTGAGAATATAAAGAAATAATAAATAAAGAAATAAAGAAAATGTGACTCTCTGGATTGCACAATTTCTGCTTGTGTGACTGAGGGTTAGTTGGGATCAGAGCAAGATAGCTGCATGACAGCTCTGATTACACACACACACACACACACACACACACACACACACACACACACACACACACACACACACACACACACACACACACACACACACACACACACACACACAAAAAGAGAGAGAGAGATCATCCAGCCATCATGTGCCAATACTGAACTGCTCTGTGACAAGAATGTCCTGACACTGGCCTGCCCTCACTGACCTACCAGTGGGAATCTGTGTGTCTGTGTGTGTGTGTGTGTGTGTGTGTGTGTGTGTGTGTGTTGGTAACTGGTGAAGGCTCACCTGGGATCAGCTCTGATCAGTGATCAGGGACGTGACACTTCCCAGCTCTTAACCAGCTTCATAGATTTTCTGACAGTCTCGGTTTTAATCGCTGCCACAGATATCAGTTACCCTCCTGTACTTCTGTAATAACCAGTAAGGTGTGTTATGATCCTTTATGATCAGCGATGTACAGAAAGGAATCCAGACAGCATTTGGAAAACATGCATGTAAATGATGCCCCTAGTTCACTACAGCTGGGATTATACCCACTGTGGACACAGAAAGCTACACAACATACGTGTACTTATTCCCGTCATACTGTTTCACAGTCTACTAGAACAAAAGCGCACACAGTGGGTGTCTTTGTACTCTAGTGTGGGTCCCGACAAGTCTGTGGAGTTGCAGCAGATTGGAGTTCATGTAGACATCCACACAGAGCCTTCTGTTCACCCTCCAGTCACAGAATTTACATCACCTGGGACCAAGCAGACCCTTTCATACTTGGGAAGTGTACGGCAGAGGAAAGTATAACAGTGGTATAACATATAGTAAAACAGATATGTGTATTTTGCAGCAGTGAAGCAAAACCATCATTAAATGGGTATCCTACCAGCTGGCTGAAGCTGCCAGTTCCTGGCAAAAAAAGAGGGATAAGTGATTAAATGATGGTCATTTCATGGGCTAATAACATTCAAAATAGGTTCTATCCTTCTATATGGCTCTCATCACTGCACCTTTACTGCTGCATGCTAACAAAATGTTCTTTCTTCCATCTGCTCTACGTCCTCCTCTGTCTTTCAAACAAGACCACAGACTGGCAGACTGACAGGCTGCTTTGTAAATATGAAAGAGGTGTAATTGAAAGACCTTCATTGCTTCGTGGCATCAGACGGGAAAACTGAAAGCTTAAAACAGACGATTGCTGACACCCGTGAGAATGTAACATTCCCTCTGACGTTATAAAAAATATTCTTCTAGGAACGAGACTGGAAGAAGAGAAAAATAAAACATTTGCATAGAAATGTCTACTCACTATTTATACTAAGGAAACCAGTGTTATGGCAAAGAATAAAATTGTTCTATAAATTATTACCTCAAATCACCATTTGATGAGGTAAACTAGGGCGGGCTGTTATCCAGCCCACCAGGATTCTTTTACAGTGAAGTTTGGATGACTTTGTTTCAGGACCTAGAAGCTCATGTGGCTCAGCCAGCTTTAAATGATTATATTCACATATATCTGCAGTGCACCTAGTGTTACCAAATTAACACTAGAAAAATGCATAAGATGTGTTTATTTCATGACACTGAGTTTCCCTTTCATACCTAAAGAACCACATGCAGCACATTCCACCTTGAGATTTCTCTTCATCATTCACTGGAGCAAAATATTATACTTTGATTTTCAGCCTCTCAGTCTACACTCTCCGCCTTCCTTTGACTTTTGCGGTGTCTAGTTTTCCCCGTGTCCATCGCTATCCCTTCTATCCTCATCTCTCTTTCTCTCCACCAGCATTGATTGGAGACTGATGAAGAGGAGTTTCACGCTCTCTGACACTGCAACAATCCATGACTCAAAAAGCCAGCTGGGAACCAAGGATGATAGATAGGCACACACACACACACACACACACACACACACACACTAAAAACCCTCAGGCTTTCCCCTCTTCTGGATGAGGTAATTATTGTGAGGAGAGTCCATGCATCGATTGCACATTCTGCACAGGAACTATCCACACATACATATATTGCTCTCTGTATGCATCAGTCAAGGTGCGTACTGGCATAGAAACACACCAGCTTAATCAATCACTGATGCACATTAAAAAGGGGCTCTAACAGAGCTCGCTGCTCAATGAGCCAAATAGGTAATCTACAACTGACCTTGGATAAAATCCCCACAGGCTGTAAACTATAAATACAGAATCCATTCCCCAAGGTAGAACTGGGACTCTAATGCACTTCAGCAAAGTCTCTGATGAGGAGAATTACTCTGCAAGCATGAGAACACACATGATATGTAAAACCTAAGAGGGACATATTAGAACTGTGTCACACGATGGGCCTGATGCTTCAAAACTTACTTTATGAGTTTCATTAGATTCTAAGACACAATGAGGAGATTTATTTTTCCTTTCTTCTTTGCATGAAGTTAAAATTCCTGAAAAGTGAATACAATTCTAAGCATGCATTATAGACATATTTTTCCTTTTGTGTTCTGTCATCAATTATTTCCATTTGTCTATATTTTTTATTCCAACATTTTTTATTATAGTCACACGTGTGAAATAAAAAGTATGTTTTTAAAATTTAAAGTAAAAACTTTTGAGATATTTCTATTCATGATTTAATGCCACCAGCATTCAGTGGACCAAAGTTCAGAAGTATCTGTTACAATATTACAATTTCAAACTGATACTGCTACATCTGAGCATACTTGATACTTTAAAAAAAATAAATAAAGATTAAAAATACAAACAATAACACCCTTGATAACACTATTTTTAAGTTGTCTGATGTAGTGCAAAAAAAAAAAAAGAAATACAGTAACATAATGCCTAATATTGTGCTGGCCCCCATTTTGCTGCCAAAACAGCCCCGACTCCACTGGACCCCTGAAGGTGTGCTGTGGTATCAGTATGTTAGCAACAGATCCTTTTTGTTCAGATTTTTTTAAAAAAATGTCTGGGCCTTGAAATATATACTTTACATATATTAAGAGAAAAAAGGCGGGCTTGTGTGAAGCTATCTATCAAAACAGTTGTGCATCAGAGAACTGAATAAAGCTGCCATTTATCCAGATGACTGTGAAACATGATGTGTACGAGCTGTCTGGGAAATCACTAAAATATGTCATGTAAATGGGAAAATGTGTCCACACACAGAAGATCCTAGATTATACAAACCTAAAGGGAAGGCTGTTCATGTGGGAAGATGCATTAATATTCCATATCATCATCGGGAACTATGCCTGGAGCATATGAACTAAGATTAAGCAGAAGAGAGGGGCATGACTGAGAATCATTTCATGAGTTTTTCAGTTTTTCCCTCTACCAGTACAACTGAAAAAAATTGGAGCAAATGTTTTATAAATCAGCATGCTATAATCTTAGACCTATGAAGGATTAGAACCACAGTAATGTGAATATTGGTAGGAATATCAATCACAACAAAATGAAAGAAGTCAATGCATTCTGCAGGAAATGCTGATCTCTGTAAATGCTTGTGTGGATGTGTACAGTTCTACATTAATGTGTGGGTGGAACAAACAACATAATCCATATTAGAGGCAAATATGAAATTAGGAAACATAATCAATATGCATATGTAATAGCTACCACTCACATATGTTAACTGGCCGTCTAACCACTCAGTACAGCAGGAGCTATCATGGAGGTAGGTAACATGCATGATAATCCAAATGGTGCCATAAAATTTCGAAATTGTAAAAAATAATTTGAGAGAAGAAAAATTGCAAACACAAACTGCAAAGACCAACTGGGCTGTAACTAGTTACAAAGTAATGTGCTGAAGAACTAAAAGCTTTCACATCCATTTTAAAGTCCTTCTCACCTTGACTTGTTCCACACTGCATTTCTTTCCTCTTTTCTTTTCTTTACTCCTGCCATTCATTTCATCTGTTCATATTCCTTGTTCTCCTCTCCCTCCCTGCTACTGCTAATTTTTTTCTTGCATTCTTCTGCTGTTCTCTCTCCTTCTACTTCTTGCTGATGAAACAAACACCCACACTGTCAATGTCAGTGAGTCAATTCTATGCAGTGAAAAGTCTGGGAGGGGAGGACATGAGCGAAGATGTGTGACTAGTATGCAAACGAGCAAGAAAGTAGAGAAGTGAGAAAAAAAGAACAAAAATAAATGTCAGGAGCCCTCAGCTTTAATTTTCTGATTTTTTCGAGGCATTCATCTGCTAAGAGCACCTGCTGCATTTGGGCTTCATGCTTCAACTTATAGATTAAAGACAAATTTTGCACAACAATGGAGCTTTTGACTTGTGAAAGAAGACTGCTGCAGAAACCTTGGTGAAGGTCTTATAGAGGGGGACCTGTTAATAATATTATATATCATTACTAAAAAAAAAAGTAATATATTACACATTAATCATTACTTTCTTAAAAGTAAACCAGTACCTTATTTAATTACTCGTCAGAGAAAGTAACTTGTTACACTACTTGTTACATTACTTTTGTATTACTCCATAACATGACCTGAAAGACATTGTTAAATAATTACCAGTTAATATAAACTGTAGGCTACAGTTCCACACACATGAACACAAACCCAACAGCACAAAGCAGAGATGAAAACCAGCCCAAAGCGACTTCAAAGCGATCACCGCACTGATTCCACTGTAGAAACATGGACAGGTAGGAACGCTGCAAACCTGACTGCTCATCACAGCTTCTGTTTCCTGTTTAACATTCAGGGTCTGGCTGCTGGGCTGAGGTCAGCATGCACTCAGCTTTAACATTACTCTGGGTTCGTTGCTAGCTCTGCCATAGCATGCTCTCTGTGCAGATGCCTGCACAGAGCCGAAGTTGTGTTAGCAGTGTGATGCAGCTGTTCCTGTCCTGTTTCTGTTTGCATTTTACCACCGTGCTGTCATCCTTTCATGGAATTTAAAAAAAAAAAAAAAAAAAAAAAAATATATATATATATATATATATATATTCACATTCACATCTCCACTCCTCAAAAGCCATAGACCACTTCACCACTCTCCTCCTCCCAGCACATGAACTGAAATCAGCTGATCGTATCTGATTATTTTTCTTTCTGCCACATGCAGACAACTGAACAACTTTTGTAACACAACTAACAACATGATAGTAACATTAATGTAATAACTGAATTTAGTACAGTCACCTGTTACATTAGCGTTAGTCAAACATTAAGGCAGCAGATTAAATAGAAGCCGTATCATTTACCGCGCTGCGTTTATTCAAGGCTATTTACACATGTTTATTTTTAAACATTAAACTTTTTGTTTTTGTTAACTGAAAACAGAAAAGACCCGGTTAAGGAGGGTACAGTTCTAAATTAATCACGGAAAGATTATTTTGGCGTGATCAACTGATATTTACAAAATTATCTCAGCAAAAACATGATCTTATTGCCTATAGTGTGAAGGCGTTGTGGTGGTAACAAATGAGTAAAGTTAGTTAATGTCCGTTAGACAGCTACAGAGACGATCGTGGGAGAATATCCATACCTTAACTCTTGGAAAGGATGTTACAAAAAGAGGCTGAGGTTTTTAATAACCAGACTGCTGGCGATGACCATTGTGTCACCAATAAACTGAAAAATCTCTCTGTTTGCTTCATGTTAGCTTTACCTCACTGAGCTGTTCATTGAGCCGGCACATTTCTTTACTGGACACTTAAAGAAGTGACGCATCAAGTTTGATGGGATACATTCATGAAAATGTTCCTTTTTTCCAAAAAGATTTGTACTGATATGCTGTGTACCTTACCGGCTACAAATGTATATAATATTTTGATATCTTTTTATATAGTGTTTTGACGTGTGTGTATATGTGTGTATATGTAAATGTGGGTATTGACACTGATATATATATTTATGTATATAGTGCTTATGTATATGTGTATAGTTTTTTGCTATTTTATTTTATTCTATTGAATTTTAGTTTTTAGTTTAGTTATTTGTTCTTACTCATCCTTTTCATTTTTTCTCTGTATTGAGCTGCTGTAATGCACAAATTTCCCCGTCGTGGGATCATTAAAGTTTTATCTTATCTCTTATCTTAACTTATGTTATGTTATATCTCTGTGATGATCTCTAATGAGCTTAACATATCAGTAATACAGTTTATAAATTAACCACCAACAACTGTGGTATTTACCTCTGCTGATGCATAGAGACAGTCACGCTCAGCAGAAGCACACATGTTGGACAAAGTGTGTGGATGTAAAGTCCCCATAAACAGAATCACACACACTGTCCATGCCAGCAGGGACAGCAGGGACAGCACTAGTGTTACTGGATTTAAGACTTGACTCAGCCCACTACCAAACATGGCTGGGAGACTGAACCTAAGCCAAAATGGTTGAGTAGTTACTGACGAGTCCCACTAAGTATATGATAAAGATGCGTCAGAACAGCATGTCTGTCATCTACAGAGACAATGTTTCTCTCTCTCTGTCTGTCTGGCTCTTTTTCTTTTTGTTAACTGACTCATTTTGACCAACACTGTCAGCTAATAGGCCAGTGGCCAGTGCATTTATCAGTGAGTCAAGCTGTTTTTGAACTGAGCCTTCTCTCCTCATGCAGTGCGACTTGTCAGCTCTGCTCTGTGTTCACCCACCGCTCTGTGAAATATGCCATGACAGGAACTGCAGAGGTTTTAAACCCAAGTTTGCGACCCTACTTACACAAGAAAGAAATATGGATTTTGACTTCAGGCTTTGAGGCAAGGCTCAGGAGAAAAGATGTTTTTGTAACGCTGCATAAGAAATGGCTCCAGTGATATAATGTATTGTAATTCATTGGTGATTTAAAGCTCCAAAAATATGTATATCACAGTTTTTATTTTTGCAGAATGGTGCACTTTGGCTTATTTTCAGAAAATTCCACATTATGGGCTGTTACACACATTTTATATCCATGTGAGAGTTTAAAAGTTTACATTACGTTCAAGACTGAAATTTATATGCCTTCATAAAAGAAAACCCAAAGTTCACTGTAATCCTGGTTCAGTGGTAATTTTGTGTGGTCCACACACACACACACACACACACACACACACACACATGAACGGTATCCTGAGATCTTAGCAGGTGATGAACCGTCCATTCTTAGGGCGAGAGGCGGGGTGGATCAGTCTATCACAGGGCTAACACATAGGTGCTCAGGACCAATTCAGAATCATCATTTAACCTAATGTGCATATCTCTGAACTGCAGTAGTAAAATAATAACAAGAGTAATAATAATAATATCAATAATAATACTGAAAATATCCAGTGGGGGCTGAGAGCTGCATTTTCTGTCTCCATTAAGCCCCTACCTCTTTAGCACCCCCAACAAGCAGAAAAAAAAAAAAAACGATTTTCTTTAATCCATTGTTTTCAGGTTTTCTTCTGTGGGCACCAACAGTGACATGAAAAAATGAAACCGGATGGGATTTAATTGGAGCAACCAGAGCATGTACCTACTGAGGTACCACAGCAGCCAGAATCCCCATCTGAGTGTTAAACTGCATCTTCCAGAATGCGTTCTCCTGCTGCATATGCATAACATAAAGGAGATCTTAAAAAGGAAGCAATGTGATTCATGGCAACAAAACCAATTAGTATAAAAGCCACGTACATCTGGATGCATGGGAATGAATCCCAGCTCGGCTTCCTCAGTTTTCTTTCTCATCTGTCTCTACATTATAAAACCACAGAAAACTGAATTAAAACATCGTAAAAGGTCAGACCTCTCATTGCTCTTATGTAAAGTAACAAATGACATGCTGCTGAAATGCCATACAACTCAGTTCTTCTTCTTCTGGCTGCTCCCTTTAGGGGTCACACAATGGTAGCACAGCAGATCATCTGCATCCATCTCACCCTATTCCTAGCATTCTCCTCTGTCACACCAACCCTGCATGTCCTGCTTCTTCTCTGCATGAACTTCTCTGTGGCAGCTCCATCTTCAACATCCTTTGTCCAATATATCCACTATCCTTCCTCTGCATATGTCCAAACCATCTCAACCTCAGACCTTACATCACAGAGTAGGTCTCACTACCATCTTGTAAACCTTCTCTTTCAGCCTTGCAACTCTTTCCCATATCTTGAAGGTATGGCTCATCATCAGCTTTATCCCTCTGCAGTTACTCCAGCTCTGCACATCACCCTTGTTTTGAAAATCAGTGCACGTCTTCTTCATTCCTCAGACATCCTCTCACTCTCCAAAACTGTGTTAAATATCCTGGGCAAAAAGCCCTCTGCTCTCTCTCCTAGGTGTGTCATCTAGACCAACTGCCTTTCCATGCTTCATCCTCTTAATAGTCCTGATTCACTAACTGTCCTTGATCCATCCTTCTCTCTCTCGCTCTCTCTCATTTTCTACATTCATCAGCTCCTTAAAGTACTCCTTTCATGTTCTCAACACACTCTCTTCACTTGTTAGAATATTTCCATCTCTATCCTTAATCACCCTAACCCACTGCACATCCTTTCCAGTTCAATATCTCTGCCTACCCAATTGATACGAGTCCTTTTCTCCTTCCTTGGTGTCTTCTTGTTGCATACAACTCACTATAAGCCTTTCCCTTTCCTTTGCCACCTCTCTTTGTTGTACACCTAGCATCCCAACACTCCTACGTCTACTTTCTTTAGCGCCATATCCTATTTTTTTCTTTGCTCACCTCTTCCTTTGAATACTTTCCTGTACTTCCTTATTCCACCACCAAGTCTCCTTGTCCTTTTTCCTCTGTCCAGAGGACACATCAAACACTGTCTTGGTAGATGTACTTTCCCAGTCATCTGGTAACTCTTCTTTACCACCCAGAGCCTGACTCAACTCCTCTCTGAGCTATGTGCAGCACTCTTCCTTCTTCAACTTCCACCATTTAATCCTTGCCTCTGCTTCCACTCGCTTCCTCTTCTTGATATCCAAAGTCATCCTACACACTACCATCCAATGCTGCCTAGTTATATTCTCCCCTGCCACCACTCTACAGTCTCATATTTAAGATTTTATCTTGTGCATAAGATGCAGTCCACGTGTGTGGTCCTTCCCCCACTCTTTTACATGTTCTGCCCTCTCCCTAAAATGCATGCTCACCACGTCCATTCACATCCCTTTTGCAAAATCCACTGTCCTGCATTGTCCTGCATTTCTTTACTTAAAGCCGTACCTACCCAGCACCTCCGCGTCACCTCTGCTCTCTCCCCCAAACCCCTGATCACCAATCTCTCCACCCTGAGGACGCTCTTTACCACTTCATCAACTTACTCCAGAATTCTCTTGCAACTGACACCCAATCTGTGAGGCAAAAACATCACCCCTTCAACTTCCAGCTTCATACTCATGATCCTGTGTGACACTCTCTTCACCTCCATAACAACAGTCACATACTCTTCCTTCAAAATTACCCCTACTCCATTCCTCTTCCTATCTACACTACTGTACAGCAGTTTGAACCCAGCTCCAGTGCTCATGGCCTTGCTTCCCACAATATACCTACCCTCCTTCACGCCATCATATCAGCCTCTCTTGCTTTACCAGTCATAGTCCCTATATTTAAAGTCCTCACTCTCACCTCCACACTCCTGCCTTTCCTTCTCTCTCCCTGCCTCATAACACACCAGCACTCTGTTGGCCAACAGATCTGGAGGCAGTCATTGTTAACCTGAGCCCCAGTATGCCGTGGTATGGAAAGCTCATTATTTATGATCCACATGTTTGATTTGGCTAAGAGTTTACACCAGACGCCCTTCCTGATGCAACCTTCCCCATTTATCCAGGTTTGGGACCAGCACTAAGAATACACTGGCTTGTGGACCCCTGTGGCTGACAGTGACTCATATTTTAGACTATGAAACTTTAATGTTTGGATATAACACACCAAAAAAGTACTCATTCTAGATTAGCAGAGGTAAAGCCTCTAAAAAGGACATCTGGCTTTACCTGTATTTTTAGCATTATCTTTAATATGCTGTAAAATGTATTAATAGATCCAGTGACGTGCGGTGAGGGTCGTGACTGGTGAGGCACTGACGTCATCACATCAGATTTACAAACATATAGCTTATTCACCATTTGATTGGCAACAGTTGTTTTGTTTAACATTAACATAGTCTGAAGCAAACCTTTTAGCTCCGGTGTTGGTCTTCCTTTAATTATTATCTTCTGCTTCGATTGAAAGTCCAGTTTAGAAAATTCTTTCAGTTGAGTTATGTAATCTTCCATGTTGAACATAAGGCCAAGCAACAGGAAAAACTAACTGGCCTTGCTAACTGTTTATGGTAGCTTGCCGCCGAGGAGTCGTAGAGTCCCTGGGATCACCAGCGCCCCCTACCATGAGGCACGAGAACTGCGTGCCTCACCTAGTGTCTCTTCGCAGCAGTTTCATGATCGCTCAACACAAGAATGCATTACACACACATACAGTTGTTAATGAAAAAAACAACAAAAAAAACTGTGCATTATATACACCAGCTAAAATATAGAAATTTAGTTCATATAGTAAAAGTGTTAGAACATTTTAATAGCCACATGCAAAGGGAAAGTAATCCGGTCTCACTGCATAGCATGCCAGCACAGTTAGTAGTCATTGGCAATGACTATACTGAGCCGCACCACGGATTGCGCAATCCGTGGTGCGGCTCGCCGGGCTGGTGCCTCACCGTTCGTCTCTTAGTATTTGACCGGCAAATGCAAAAATTCAGCGATTTTGAAAAAACTAATCTAAAAATGGTGTAGTTAAATGGAAAAGAACTTTAAAATACAAATCACTGAATGAATATAACCATTTAATTTATTTTTTAATTTTATATTTCCACGATGACAGGTGAGGCCGTGCCTCACCTGCCTCCCCTGACTGCACGTCACTGAATAGATCCTTGGAAAATGAAAATACACACAGTGTTACAGGTAATATTTTACAAGCACAAGTTAAATGTCACAGGTTAAAGTCATTTGAACAATGCAGTTGAAAGCATGTGTGTTTTAACATGTTCAATAGGAATATTTGCTTAGCAAGGAAGCATTATCAGAATCAGAATCAGAAATGTTTTATTGATCCAAGAGGGAAATTTCTGTTGTTACAGCTGTAACTGTTTATCGTATACGCTTCCACAGCATGCTGTACTTTGCAGCAGTAGAATGTTATACATTTCAGTAGTCTAGGTTATTTGACTGACACGAACTGACACACACACACACACACACACACACACACACACACACACACACACACACACACACACACAACACACATAACTGCACATTTTCTCTGCATACATACACTGATGCATACCATCAGGTTCAGTTTAGAGAAGATGCAGCAATATGAAATATAAATTACATTTGTTGCTCTATCACAAACAGAAACAGAACCAGCACGTTCATGAATAATAAATGTCATAAAATGTCACAAACATGGTTGACTTTCAAATATCTTAAGGCAGGTGTGTGTGTGTGTGTGTGTGTGTGTGTGTGTATAGATCTTATCTCTCCATGTGTCTGATTGGAGAATCTCTCCAGGGCTCATATCTGCTATGGACCAGAGGAGGCAAAAACATCAATGAAAACTGTGATGTTGAGCAGCTCATTAGTCTCAAAAAAGGTCTACAGTGTGTTGGAGAAAGACAGTTGGCTGTTGAATTATTTACACATCTAGACTGTATTGCACTGACCCAAGCCAAAACATATAACAATCATTTTAAAACATATAAAAAACACAATCAGGTTTAGAGAAGATTGATGGAACTGAGAAACCAAAACTTATTATGTGAGGCATCTTGCCGACTCTACGATAATTGTTCTCTTAAATCAGTGGTTCTCAAACTTTTTCCATTATGCCTCACGTTGGAGGATGAAATCATTTCACGCCCCCCGCAAAGTCAGATCTGGAATGGGGGGGGTGGCACCATGTACACAGTAGATGGTAACACTGGACAGTTTCGCTTATAGCTGTGCTAACGTACCTGCTAATGTAATTTCCTTGTTCCGCCGTGAAAATTAATCCGATGATCAGCATTTCAGTTCACCTAAATTCAATTGAATTTAATTTTATATGGCGCCAAATCACAACAACCAGCCATCTCAAGGCGCTTTATATTGTAATGTAAAGAACCTACAATAATTACAGAGAAAACCCAACAGTCAAAATGACCCCCTATGAGCAGCACTTGGTGACAGTGGGAAGGAAAAACTCCCTTTTAACAGGAAGACATCTTTCATGACCCTGCGCTCCACCAGTGTGGTGCGCCCCACAGTTTGAGAAACACAGTGTTAAACTGATATTCAGTTTTACAGTCAGCTTCTTTTATAAAATACATATTTCTTTATTTAACATTTAAACATTTAGCAACTTAATTTTCCTGATACAATCATAAAATGTTTCTTCTTTATGTCAATAAAAAGTTTAGGAGACAGTACAACTTTAGCTTTAAATGTTTTTTGTTGTTTGAAAATGCAAGCATAAGACATTCTATAGACGTAAGGTCTATTTTGAACTTGGTCAGTTTTGGTCATAGTGTCTAACTCTTATTATTCATTTAATATCATTCAGCATATGCATTTGTTAATATGTTTCTCTTTCATAAGTGTTTCTCTATAAAATCAATGAATTCACTGCTGTTTCATGGTAAGTCACTAAAGTAAGTTGGTAAAAGTGACTGTCACAGGAAACAGTGTCTGCTTTTATGGTTCTCAGGTAAAAACTGGAGCCCCACAGTCCTCATTAAAAACTATTTTAATCACAGAATTTTATTTCATGCATATTATTACTGTAAGCAGTGCATCAACAAACAGACTCAGGATTGTCATATAATCTAACCCTAATGTGTCCCCAGTTACAATCCCATTCTAATTGTCCTCGTCTCATCTTCGAGTGAAGTTGCATCGCTAAAATTAGCTTCATACAGAAAAAGGTCAAGTGTGTCTAATTAGCTCTGTGAGGTTGATGTGACTCTAACTCAGGAACATGACTTCATGGTGCTAATTGCCACTGGCAAATAAAGAGATGCCATATTGACAAGTGGAGAGTTAAGGAGACATGCTGCTATTGGCAACACAGTGGCATGCCTTTCTGCAGAGCTCTCTACATTTTCCAATTATTGACTGAGAATATTCTTCATCCCCGAATCTTCCTACTTATACACGATTACCAGCAGTGATCAATCACTGATTATTAAATGAAATGTCCATTAAGGCTGAGGGGTATTTCCATACTGGGCAGCGGGCCAGAATGTGATGCACAAGACAGCAAAAGGCAGCGACACAGAGACTGCAGAGAGGCTAAGTCAGGCCTTGCTCGCGTTTCATGTGCAGCCACCGACTGTGAAGTTCAGACTCTTTTTCTTTTTCAAAGAAAGAAATTGCTTGAAGTTTCTGTGACTTTTCAGCTATGGGAACAAAGAACCGTACACGCAAACACTTAAGCAAGTAAACAACCCCCCCTCCCATACTGTACTTTCACATACTGTAGTATGCAATCTTCACATCTCCCAGCACAAAAGTGTTGTCTCAGTCACACACAGTGATATCCCATTCCTATCTTTCCCTACTCTGCCGTGATGTGTGACTCACTTCCTCTGCTTCCAGTCCAGCCTGTCCCAGTAACTCTGTTATTTACACCCCCCCTCCTCTAATTCAATCACTCCATGGCATATTTAACAGAATACATACTACCCACCTGTTTGTGAGAAAAAAAAATAATAAATATAAATCAAGCATTTTATTACTCTACTCAAACAAAATGCTGCAATTTTCACATGATGGTCAATCAGTTGATATGACCATTAGAAGTGAAAGTGTTTGATTTATCCATAGAGTGTGGTTGAACAAAATAGCCACTGCGCTGTCACAGATTTGTTGGTGAAAACTCATTTTGAAGACTTGGGCTTCAACATTCTGGCCATGGGGGTGCATGGACTCATGAATCTCCTGGCACTGCATGCTCATACACTAGTGCTGTTATTTATTTGAATATGGTCACAGACTTCTATACAACAAGATCTCCTTTTTGGAGGCAGATAAGATGCCTCCTGCAGGTTAAACACACTCCTGCAAGGGCTTCAGACCCTTTAGTTAATTTCATGTTTTATTTAGAGCATGAATATTATGACTGTAGTTGAGTTCTGGTTAAGTTTACTCAACCAAAGTCTCCACCATGCCTCATGTTTGTTTTATTTAATTTGATAATATTTTATATTAATTTTTTCTTTTTTTTTCATCTTTTTTTATTCTAAGGTTAATTATGGAGTTCCACAGGGTTCTGTGCTAGGACCAATTTTATTTACATTATACATGCTTCCCTTAGGCAGTATTATTAGAAAGCATTGCATAAACTTTCATTGTTATGCATTGTTATCTATCAATGAAGCCAGATGACACACATCAGTTAATCTGCAGGAATGTCTTAAAGACATAAAGGCCTGGATGACCTCTAATTTCCTGCTTCTAAATTCAGATAAAACTGAAGTTCTTGTACTCGGCCCCACAAATCTTAGAAACATGGTGTCTAACCAGATACTTACTCTGGATGGCATTACTTTGGCCTCCAGTAACACTGTGAGAAATCTTGGAGTCATTTTTGACCAGGATATGTCCTTCAATGCACATATTAAACAAATATGTAGGACCGCTTTTTTGCATTTGTGCAATATTTCTAAAATTAGAAACATCCTTTCTCAGAGTGATGCTGAAAAGCTAATTCATGCATTTATTACTTCTAGGCTGGACTATTGTAATTCACTATTATCAGGCTGTCCTAAAAGCTCCCTGAAAAGCCTTCAGCTGATCCAAAATGCTGCAGCTAGAGTACTGACAGGGACTAGAAAGAGAGAGCAGATTTCTCCCATATTGGCTTCTCTTCATTGGCTCCCTGTTAAATCTAGAATAGAATTTAAAATCCTTCTCCTCACTTACAAGGTCTTGAATAATCAGGCCCCATCTTATCTCAAAGACCTCATAGTACCATATCACCCCAACAGAGCACTTCACTCTCAGACTGCTGGCTTACTTGTGGTTCCTAGGATACTTAAGAGTAGAATGGGAGGCAGAGCCTTCAGCTTTCAGGCCCCTCTTCTGTGGAACCAGCTTCCAGCTTGAATTCAGGAGACAGACACCCTCTCTATTTTTAAGATTAGGCTTAAAACTTTCCTTTATGATCAAGCTTATAGTTAGGGCTGGATCAGGTGACCCTGAACCCTCCCTTAGTTATGCTGCTATAGGCCTAGTCTGCTGGGGGGTTCACATAATGCACTGTTTCTTATTCACCTCTTTTACTTTGTTTAAACCCCACTCTGTATTTAATCATTAGTTATTATTAATCTCTGTCTCTCTCCCCCCTCAGCAGATGACCCCCCCTCCCTGAGCCTGGTTCTGATGGAGGTTTCTTCCTGTTAAAAGGGAATTTTTCCTTCCCACTGTCACCAAGTGCTGCTCATAGGGGGTCGTTTAGACTTTTGCTTTTTCTCTGTATTATTGTAGGGTCTTTACCCACAATACAAAGAGCCTTGAGGCGACTGTTGCGATTTGGCGCTATATAAATAAAATTGAATTGAATTGAATTGAATCATACATTAATCATTACAAAGCTGTAGATTCAGGGATGCTCTTATTCCATTTGTGTGTCTCTTCACTCTGCAGATGTGTCAGAAACCAAATATTCATGGGGATTGGGGCTGGGATTCCTGTCAACGACAACGACAACGACATTTAAACACTCTTTTTGGTTGAACCTGCGTCTTCATGTTCTCTCATCTCTCGTTAGCTTTTTTGTATCTGATCTACATTTCAGATCTCCCGAATGCCTGCATGTCTTTGGTGGGTTGTTGTGTTTGTGCTTCCCCAGAAGAGAGTATTGTTGATCAAATTTCTTGTCTGAAAGTCTTTAGAGTTCGGTTTAATGCGCTGACAACGTTCCAAAAAACTGTTCGAGACAGGTGAGTTGTGTGTGTGCCTAATATTCATCAACAAAGCAGTCCATTGTTTGATCTCTCCACTTCAGCAAGTTGGACTTGAAATGATGCAGTGACTGTGAGCTGTAAGTGTTTGATAGTTATGATGTTTGAATGTGTTAAAATCCTTTGGTAACTAACTCTCAGATGTGTTTAATTATCTTATTTCATGTCAAAATTGGACTTATTTTACTTCTGGTTCCTGACGTTTTCTAACTGAACTTGAAGAACTCACATACAGTATGCAGGTTCAAACCTGTGTATGTCTTGAAGTTTGTTCAATGTTTATGTGCAAATATGACTATATATAGATCCACGTGCATGTGCGCTGGTGTGAAACTAAATTTCATTCACTTCACTTCGGCTTCAGCTTGAACTCCACTCCACTGGGAGCTTCCCAGCTGACGTGAAAAGGGAGGGGCACGCCGGAGAGACAGCGGCCCAGAACAGGGCCTCCTCGCTGGGGGAGAGACATGTTCAAAGGGCTCATTTGGCCCCGGCGGTACCAGCAAACACAGCTCATTTGCCACTGAAATTCTATTTTTACATCATTTCAATTTCAAAGAACCTTCTGGCTGCATTAGCATTTGGCTTGGATAAAAGAAAAGTTAGTGGAGGAGTAGAAGGGTAGAAAATGGAGGAAAGGGTGAAAGAAGAGCAAGCAGAGCAATAAGTTAGTACTTTATGTACTGATACTGCCATAGATTTTTTTTTTTGGCATTTCTAAAATTAGTTGCAGAAGGTTACCAACTGCAGTGGGTACTCATCCTGCACTGTACGCTCTTCTGCTGTTTCACTTCAGTCAGTTTGCAACTCAGTTGTTTGGTTTCTGCAAGTTAGAGTATCTGCTGTCCCATTTGTCTGCCATCACCTTTGATTATGGGTGTTTACAGCACACTTTTATTGCTGCTACATTTATTAGACACACTTAATTTATATGTCAATTTTTTTTCAGTGTACTGGTTAAGTAATGAAAAAAAAAAAACGGATCAGATTTAATTACTTCTTCAGTGCTGTTGAGCCAGAAGGAAATTTTCATTGCATTTGGAAAGGAATTAAGACTACAGCATTTAATTTATCTGAGATATGAAGACAAAATTATGAGTGCTAGTATGTGGACAGCATGGAGATCAAAAAAGGTGAATTATGTCAAATGTTTTGAGAGGTTTCTTTCGTTGTTCCCTTGCAGTGAAGTATGCAGTCAGTATATGAATGAATGGGGAATGTTGATGATGTTGGTAGGGAGAAAACTTTGCAATGCTGCTACGCTGTATAGTTCAAAACATTTAGCTTAAGAGCCCAGTGTGGTTTCCCATCCACCTGTGTACGGGAGGGTTTAATATGACTTTAAATAATACCCACAATTCTTAAGCCTAGGGTGAGGGAAAAATAAAGAGTGAGAAATTTATCACACTCATAAAATGAGCCTAAGTGATCAACAGGTTCCAGCGTAACGCTGCTCTGCCTTAAAAGTTTCTGGAATGCAAAAGGATTTTTGCAGTTATATGAAATGGAATAAAGCCAAAAGCTCTTCACTTTTATGAAGCCACAACAAGCAAATATTTATTATTCTACTCAACATTTATATTCCCAATTGTATATATGTCTGTAGATTATGGACTAAATATGTAGATCCTCTTCAACACATCGCATTTTATAAGGATGATCTTTATCCAAATCTAAGGACAGTATATGAGAAAAATAAAGTAGTATCTCCATAAGGTATCTTTCTGATTCCATGGCAAAAATGGCTATGAATGAACTGTGACAGTAGTACGGTAGGGCATCTACCATACTGCAGTATGGTAGATGCCCTACCGTACTGCACTATGATGTTATCAGACTGTCAGTGACTGAATTCGTTCACTTCTTGTCATCATCTGTGTTGGTCTGGATGTATCCATATATCTTCTTTCCTCTCACTGCTTTCCCGTCTTCACTGCTTGCTCCCTCTCCCTCTCATTGCACCAGTGAAGCAGATGCCTTTGATGCCATGCTACAAATCACACATTTAGCTTTTCATCAATATTTCATCTATCCATCCTTGGCTGTGCTCTTTCTAGTTCTCTAAATCAGCACTGGAGCATTTTGGAAGTCATTTGCTTCACAGTGGAATGGAAAAACAAAGCAGGCGTCAAATTATTTTCTTGGAGGGTCAGGTGTGTAAAAGAGTGCTTGAATGCATGAATATGAAACAAATTTTTTAAAATTCAGCTCATCATAAAACAGTTAGCCAACTAATTTCCTAACTAGCATGGTTTTAAATATAGCTGCTGAAGGAAGTAAATAAATAAAATCTGTTCCACTTGCCACTGTTTTTGGATTATAGCAATTAGGCACTGGAAGTAAGTGTGGGTGTGGGTGTGTGTGTGTGTGTGTAATAATAAAATGCACTGAATGTATATTTAAAAGCTGATACATCCTGTATGTTTCTACTGTGAAGCTCTTCTGTGTTTTAAAGCTGCCAAAAAACAAATTTCAAATACGCTCACTGAAGTACTAAATAAATACAATAATCATCAGCTAAAATTTCCCCCATCATACTGTTCTGTCTGAGCAATGGTGCCTTTACTTTTTTTTTTTAACTAATTTAAACTCTTCCCTACATGAAACCCATTTTGAGAGATTCACAGTTTTAAGGTTTGAGTCAAAGAGCCACAGAAATCTTAAAGTAACGAGAGCTGGACTAACACATTATTGATTTTTACTTTATAGACTTGTTTCAAAACTAGAATATCATCAGCAACAAATTGAGTCTATTTTACTTCAATCATGTCATCCACTAGCAAAAAGCAAAAGTGACAGAAGCAATTATTTTCAGAGTTTCTCTAATTTATCTGTTTCCACAACAGGCTGCAGTTGCTGCGCAGGTTTTTTATGTAGCCACAAAAGAGACAAATTTTGCTCGAAACAGAATCTCTGACACTGAACTACATGTGCTGGAGAAAAGCTGTTTTGATATTGTGAAAAGATTGACACTGAAAAACATTGGTTGCACTGGAAGATGAAATAAATAAATACATGAATAAATAAATAGATGAATCAAAAGTTTCTTTAACTTGCATATAATTTTCATCCTGCAGAGAGAATGTCATTCCACATGACCAGTGATTCCCCTGAAGCCACTTCCTGCCAACTGAACTTTTTAATGTTTGGATGTTTTCATCCACCCTGCAGATGGTCTTTGTCCTCCAATCTCAGGTCCTCTACCAGAGGCCTGGGAGCTTGAGGGTCCTGCGCAGTATCTTAGCTGTTCCCAGGACTGCGTTCTTCTGGACAGAGATCTTGGATGTCGTTCCTGTAATCTGCTGGAGCCATTCTCCCAGTTTGGGGGTCACTGCCCCAAATGTTTCAGTTACCATGGGGAGCACTGTTGCTGTTGCTTGGCATTGCTACATTTATCACTGCAGCTTTCTTCCTCTGCTTGTCCACTACTCCTGTGTCCGGTTGGTTAGTGATCTCCACATCTGGATCTGGAAGTCCCGTAGGATCTTATTTTGGACATTCTTAACCACCTTCGGGGGTGTATCACATTTTGGCCTTGGGATTCCAGGCCATATTTGGCACAAATGTTCCTGTATACTATGCCAGCCACTTGGTTAGGCCCTTCCACGTATTCTCTGCCTGCTAGCATCTTGCACCCTGCTTTTGCGCAGTCGTCTCAGGGGCATCTCTGCACCAGCCTGCATCTGGGGTCTGGTGTTGTGTGGTAGGCCCCAGTCTCTATCAATCTTGTGCTTAGAGCTTGTTCCTGTGCTGCCAAGATTAGTGCCTCTGTGCTGTCTTTCAGTCAGGTTTTGTCTAGTCATTGGTAGAGGCCTGTCCTTCCACGATGGTTCCTGTTCTTGCTCCTCTTCTTTCTCTGGTTTCTGCTGCCTGGGGAACTCACGAAGCACATGACCAGTTATGGCCATCTTCCTGATGTATTCATGGATCTTTGTTGTTTCATCTGGTTTAGTGGTTCTGACACTAACTAGTCCTCGACCTCCATCCTTCCACTTACAGTAATGTACAGTCTCAGGGTGCTGGATTTGTGGTGAAACCCTCCCAGCAAGGTAAGCATTTTAATAATTTTTTTTTTCATTTAACAAAACAGGGGCCTCGGTAGCCTGTGGAAGAACCACAGACAACCACAACAGCCTGGCACCTCCTCCTCATGCCAAGATGTAAAACCAAGAAGTACTGTTACAAGCTAAAAATGGACTGCTAAGAATTGGGTGATACCTGTGAATGTATTGGCCCATTACAGCAAGAAGGTTTTGAACGAAAAAGAAAACTAAGATGTCGATAAAAATGAGTTTTTTTTCCAGAAACACAATGAAAATTTACTGTAATTATAGTAACTTGAATATGTTTAAAATAATCAAATGTGATATCTAACTTCTCTTTATAGTTAGTGAATACCATTTCGTTTTTATTTCTCTACTAACAAGAACAAAAAGTGATTGGTATTGGTGTGATTTACCTTCCCCTAACATACCTTGTTGGAGGCAAAAATCTAATCAGATTTCCTGATAAGCAGAAGTAGGAGGCATTACCAAAGCAATGCAAGAACACCCTGGAGGAACATTTTACATTATTTTTTGTTCTTTTTATTTTTAAAACACCAAAGGTAGGAAGAGAGAAGGGAAGGGAATAATGAGGCAGACAGAAATGGAGGAGTGGTAGCTGAGAGATGAAGCCACAGACAGGAAGTCTGTCAAAAGGCAAAAATAATAATAAAAAATAAATAAATAAATAAACAAACAAAAAAACAACCAAACAAAATAAACTGTTTATGGGTTTTTTTTGTTTGTTTTTTTAAGTTTGGATGCTTTTATATCTGTGCTGTCACTGTTTGGGTGAGTGAATGTTTTACTGTTGTCTGCTGATTTAGTTTAGATAAGTGACTGCTCACCATTATCATCTTTGATATTTATGGAAGAAGACAGAGTCTCACGTGAACTGGAGAATCGCAGGGTCGCGCAAGTGCCTTTACCAAAATTGCTGCACCCGGCGGCAGTCTGCAAATTGAAGTGAAATGACACTACAGTTCCGAAAACTAAAAATTTGTTTGGCACATCAAAACAGAATTGAGCCTCCAAATTAGATTAATCACATGAATTAAATTCAATTAAATTAATCTATCAACATTACTAATAGGTGTAAATCTTTTACCACGTGTGACTACTCTGCAGGGGGCTAGCCACATGTGTATATAATACTGTGCTAACCTCCACTGTTAATCCTCATCGACTGGGGTCTGTGCAGATGCCAGAGGCATATTTTTCATCATGTCTCACAGGTATTTTTTCTGTCATCGCAATTTTTTATGACTTTGTCAATCTTTTTGTTACTTAAGATGTTACATAATTTTCTATTTTTGCTTTGATTAGTGCTTTTTAAAAACACAAATGTTTTGGGGTCCCCAGGGACCCCATCCAAAAACATTCAATTCCACTTATGCTGCAGTTTAATTAATGGAAGTACTAAATTGGTTAATGTTTGACATGAGTCCTTAATTAAAGTACAAATAAAGTACCACCAGTATCACATACTGGTATCAAAGTGGGTACTCTGTCAGTCATTACTAAAGAACAATGACTCCATTGCTGCATTCATCATCTGGATGGGGAACTTTCCAGACTGGAACTTATCAGAATCTTGGAGATGTAAAATCCCATCTGCTGATGTGACTGTCCAGCTTGCTGCCTGTACGTTAGAGTTTTTCACCGGTGGACAAGAGGGTTGCTTTCCTGTACCTTTGGGTGCAGAACGGGTCCTGAAATTTGCACTTTTGCACCGAATGGCAGTTTAGAGTACCAAGCCTTCTTGGAGTCACTGGGTGGGTGTTCACTGGTGACTCCATCATCCTACTGGGAGACTTCAGTGTTCACATGGGAAACAACAGTGAGACCTGGAGGGGCATCATTGATCTGAACCCGAATGGTGTTCTGTTTTTGGACTTCTGTGCAAACCACAGTTAGACCACAATGAACACCACGTTCAAACATAAGGATGTCCATAAATGCATGTGACACCAGGAAACTCTAGGTCACAGGTCGATGATCAATTCTGTAATTGTATCACCAGATCTTCAACCATATTTTCTGGACACTCGGTTGAAGAGAGGAGCTAAGCTGTTAACTCACCACCTGGTGATGAGTTGGATCAGGTGGTGGGGGGAGGATGGTGGACAGAACTGGCACACCTAAAACCTATAGTGAGGGTACACTGGGAATACCTGGCAAAGGCCCAAGTCCATGAGATCTTCAACTCCCATCTCTGACAGAACTTTGACAGCATTCCGTGGGAGGCTGAAGACATTAACATTGGTTAGCCTGAGGAACTTTGGAGGCAGATGACAGGTACCAGCAGGCTAAACGGAAGAGAGCTCGGGTCATGGCTAAAGCAAGAATTCGGGTGTGGGAATTGTTTGGTGAGGCCATGGAAAAAGACTTCCGGACTCCCTTGAAGTGATTCTACTAAACCGTCAAGTGACTCAGGAGGGGAAAGCAGTGTTCTTCTCACATGTGTATAGTGCAGGTCGGGTGCTGCTGACTTCAGTTGAGGATATAGTCATATGGCAGAAGGAATATTTCGAGGACCTCCTTAATCCCACTGTCAAGTCTTCTGTAGAGGAAGCAGAGTTTGGAGACAAGGGGGACAACTCACCCATCACTGGGGGTGAGGTCACTGAGGTGGTTAAACACCTCCTTGGTGGCAGGACCACTGTAGTAGATGAGATTTGCCCTGAGTTCCTGAAGGCTCTGGATGCTGTAGGGCTGTCTTGGTTGGCACACCTGTGCTACATCACATGGAGATCTGGAGCGGTGCATCTGCTTTGGCAGACTAGGGTGTTGGTTCCCATCTTCAAGAAAGGGAACTGTAGGTTGAGCTCCAACTATTGGGGGATCACACTTCTCAGCCTCCCTGGGAAGGTCTGGGTTCTGGAAAGGAGAGTTCGTTAAGAGATTTAATTGAACCTCGGATTCAAGAGGAACAATGCAGTTTTCATCCTGTCACAGAATGCTTGACCAGCTCTTGATCCTCTCGAGGAGTGTGTGTAGACCTGGAAGGGTCTGCGGGAGTATGCAGTGTCTGACCCATTGTTATGAACCATTCAGTCCTTGTACAATGGCAGCAAGAGCTTGGTCTGCATTGCTAGCAAAAAGTTTGACTCACTTCTGATAGGTGTTGGACTTCGCCAGGGCTGCCCTTTGTCAGTGATTCTATTCATAATTTTCATGGACACGATTTCTAGCCAAAGCCAAATGGCAGAAGGGCTGAGTGCAAAAAAGAAGTTGTTGATTTGCTGGTCGATATATGTCCCTACCCTCAGCTACGGTTATGAGCTTGGGAGGTACTGACTGAAAGAACAAGATTGTGTATACAAGCAGTGGAAATGAGCTTTCTCTGAAAAATGGCTGACCACTCCCCGTAGACATTAGGTGAAGAGTGCAGTCATTTGAGAGGAGCTCAGGGTACCTCCTGGATAAGGGCTTACAGACATGTCCGACTGGAAGGAGGCCCTGGGGCAGACAAAGGACATGCTGGAGATATTAAATTTCCTGGCTAGCCAGGGAATGTCTCTCCCCCTGACCCAGCCCCAGATGGAAAAAAACAAATGAATGAATAGATAGATGGATGGATGGCTGTTTTTAGTTGTACAACTGTAGTGAGAGATTGGTTTACTGTATATTGTCAGCAAAAAGTCAGACTTGTTCCTGGTGGGTTTTGGACTCTGCCAGGGCTGCTCTTTGTCAACAAATTTGTTCATAATTTTAACGGACAACTTTCTAGGCACAGTCAAAGGTTGGAGGGTATCAGATTCAGTGGTCTCAGGATCTCATCTCTCCTTTTTGCAGATGATGTGGTGCTCTTGGCTTTATCAGGCAGTGAGTTCCAGCTTACACTGGTTTGGTTTGCAAATGGGTGTCAAGCAGCTGAGATGAGAATTAGCACTTCTAAATCCGAGCCCATAGTTCTCAGCAGGAAAAAGGTGGAGCACCACTCCAGGTCAGGGATGAATTGCTGCCCCAAGTGGAGGAGTTGAAGTATCTTGGGGTGTTGTTCACAAGCAAGGGGAAAGTTGAGCGGACGACTGACAGATAGGTGCACACACTTGAGGTGAAGCGACAGCTGGGCATGAAAGCAAAGCTGTCAGTTTACAGGTGGCTCCACCTTCCTGCCCTCACCTATGATCACAAGCTCTGGGTAGTGACTGAAAAAATAAGATTGCAGATATCAACAGCAGAAACAAATTTCCGCTGAAGGGTGTCTCGGTTCAGCTTCAGAGACAGAGTAAGCACTTGGTCATTCTGGAGGGTTTCAAAGTAGAGCTGCTAATTCTCTTCATCAAAAGGAACCAGACACATTTATGGGGATGCTACAGAACTTACCTAGATTTGAGGTATGTTTTTAAGTCCCACTTTCAATTTGCAGGGTTACTGTTTTAAAGGGGCATATTTTAACCCAAACCGCCTTCCTTTTTTGAAACCCTACCAAGTAGGTTTTAGTGCCTACAGCTAACGAGCAAGTGAAAGTAAATGAAAAGGAATAAAAAATTAAATGAATCACTGAGTGAAATGAACTGCAAAAACCCAAAGCGCCAATAAGGATGCTGAAACAACTTATTTCCATCTCTTAAAAAAAAATGTGAAAAGAAGCAATGCTCTAGGAACCATATAAAGCTAGACTCTCCCTGGCCATGATACTTCACAGATGCACATGGGATTATTTCTCTCTGCAGACAATATTTCCATTGTCTTTAGCGCAGGTTAAAGGTCAGCTAAAGGTTCTCCACATTCTGTCTTCTATGATGAAACAGTGACTAAATTTCTTCTCCAGTAGTATAATACTGAACCCTGTTACTAGGATTAGCTTGGGCAGTACATGCATTAGTGTTAATTATCTCTTCATTACTTACATATGACAACTATTCGCACTCACATCTAAGAGCAATTTACCACTTAACCTAACCCCACTAACAGCATGTTTTTTAATTGCGGGAGAAAGCCAGAGTACCCGTGAGAACCCACAGACACACGGGAAGAACATGTAAACTCAACACATAAAGGCCCTGGCCAGATAATGGATTCAAACCCAGGACCTTCTTGCTATGAGGCAGCAATGCTGTCCCATTGTATGACGCATTTGTTTAATTCAGGGGGAGGAGAGACTTTCCCTTGTCATCATATGCACAGAAGTCACAACAGTAAAAATGTTTAAAAAAAAATGTAGCAGTCAGCGCCACTGATGCGTTCACATGGAAAATATGGGAAACACTACTAAAACGGTAAAGAGCTGCTGTGTAATCGACTGTACACACAGATTCAAAAAGAATTCAGGCAGAAGTTTAGTTATTTTTATTTTCAGACTGCTAAAGGGTAACAAGAAGAGTATGGAGAGGAAGAATGTGAATCAGTATGTGTTCACAGAAACTATAAATGCACAGCTTTACATTATTATTATGCAGAGTTTTTGAATAAAAAAGAACATATTGGGTGTACAGGGACCTGAAGTCAGAATGCTCTTTCATGCCAACTACAGTATAAGGGTTCCGTACATACCATACCTGTTACATGCACTTGAGCATTGTCCCTGCCTTCTTACGCTCACTTGTGGATGCTTTCTAAAGACATCTTATCTCAAGAGATGTTTTCACAGCCAAGGCTTTGTTCAGAAAACTGGGTCCCACACCCAATTAGCTGTTGGTTACGTGTGAAGCACCTGTGAAATGAATCTAAGTGTTTGCGTTCCTGCTTATTATTCAGTCGGTAATTTTAGTGTGCACCCATAATTCCTCTGTGTAATTATAGGTGCTCTGGCTGACAAATTTTGCTCATTTATCTTCAGACACGCACCAGAGGCTTGGCAGCCCAGAAGTGTTTCCCCAATAATCCATAGATAGGACAAAATGTGTGAAGGAATCTGAGATTCATTATATTGCCAAAAGTATTCATTCACACATCCAAATCATTGAATTCAAGTGTTCCAGTCACGTCCATGGACACAGGTGTATAAACCAAGCACCTAGGTATGCAGACTGCTTCTACAAAGATTAGTGAAAGAATGGGTTGCCCTCAGGAGAATTTCAGCACGGTACTGTGATAGGATGATACCTGTGCAACAAGTCCAGTCAGGAAATTTCCTCATTGCTAAATATTCAACAGTCATCTGTTAGTGGTATTATAACAAAGTGGAAGTGATTGGGAATGACAGCAACTCAGCCACAAAGTGGATGCTGAGGGGTTAAGGTGTGGGGGTGTTTTTCAGGAGTTGGGCTCGGCCCCTTAGTTCCAGTGAAAGGAACTCTTAATGCTTCAGCATACCAAGACATTTGGGACAATTTGATGCTCCCAACTCTGTGGGAACAGTTTGGGGATGGCCCCTTCCTGTTCCAACATGACTGCACACCAGTGCACAAAGCAGCTCCATAAAGACATGGATGAGCCAGTTTGGTGTGGAAGAACTTGACTGGCCTGCACAGAGTCCTGACCTCAGCCTGATAGAACACCTTTGGGATGGATTAGAGCAGAGACTGTGAGCCAGGCCTTCTCTCCAACATCAGTGTCTGACCTCACAGATGTGCTTCTGGAAGAATGGTCAGAAATTCCCGTAAACACTCCTAAACCTGTGGAAAGACTTCCCAGAAGAGTTGATATTGGTATAGCTCAGTGGTTCTCAAATCCAGGCCTCATGGCCCAGTGTCCTGCAGGTTTCTGATGTGTCCCTGATCCAACACACCTGAATCAAATGGCTGAATTACCTTCTCAGTATGTAGTCAAGTTCTCCTGCTAATGACTTCTATATTTGACTCAGGTGTGTTGAAGCAGAGACACATCTAAAACCTGCAGGACACTGGGCCACGAGGCCTGGATTTGAGAACCACTGGTATAGCTGCAAAGGGTGGGCCCACATCATATTAAACCCAATGGATTAAGAATGGATGTTACTCAGTGAACCCTGTTGTACTAGCTAACAGTAAGTACGGTATCTTTACATCTGTATCAATTTTTTACAGACAAGATTAATGCTTGGCACAGTGGAGAGAGCATTTGGACCATTACGTGACACTAAACCTAGTTAGAAAGCATTCTAATGAATTTACCTTTGGTACGTTAGCAGTTCCCTTAAGGCACAGCAGCAGAGTTAATACAGGTTCCCTGATCACCGTATGAGTCAGATATCATGAAATACTAAAAACACAGTGGTCACGGAAGACATCACATTAGAGGACTTAACTAACTTGATCTGATTTTTAATCCCACTAAAGTGACATTAAATTAGTTCCTATCCAGCTACCTTGTTCCTTGCTGCATCTGGCTCCCTTCTCTGTGATTAATGGTTGGTGCTGCTCATCCTTGCAGTTTAAGTAGAAAATCTTTGCTTGAGTAAAAAGTGTTACAGCCCAGCCTGAAGCCTAATCACTGCTCTCTGTTTGCATTTTAGCTAACAGTGTCAGCAATAGGTTCTGGCTGGTTGAGCACCCTCCCCATCCAGGTATTTTATTAAGGAAACAGAGTTTACTAGATTACTCTCACGGGTTAATTTAACTATAATATGGCTCTTTTTGATAATCTAAATCAACTGAGAGACAAAATAAAACATCTTATAGCCAAAGAAAGCGACAGAAGTTGAATTATTTGATTCAAACAAATAATTTAGATTTTAGAGTCTGAGTTGGAAAAAAACTGCAATAAACTAATAATCTCACAAATTTTAATACTGTTTGTTTTGTGAGTTCATTCAAACTCTTCCTCACACACAAAGAGATGATGCATGAGCCATATATGTAAAGTATGCCAATGAATGTGTATTTTTGTCCACTTTATTTTATAATAAAAAAAGCAACAAAATTAAGCCTATCATTTTAATTAACATATTGTAAAATTAAGTTTAAAATTGATATAAACAGAATGGAATTCCATGTTGTAAGACAATTTATATGGAGTATTTCATATCTAACTCTGCAGATAGTTAAATTTCTGTATGAAAATATTTTCATTAGTTACCACAAAGTAAAATTACTGCATTTAAAATTATCCTTAATTTCCTGAAAGTACCAACAATATTATATATAAAGTCAGTCTTTGAAGAGTGTGTCCTCTTGAGTGGTACTTAATAATGCATGGCTTGAAGCGGAGCTGATTCAACTTGCATATACTTTTGAGTTTAGTGATCACTCAGAAGTGTGTGTAGATACGTCTTGATCACTGTTAAAAGGTGATCTGTATGACATACATTAATATTATTGGCCATAAAATAATTATGATACTAGATAGATGGATGGATAAATGGATGGATAGATAGCTGAATGGCTTGTGGACCTAAGAGCAGACCACCGCAACCTCCCAGAACAAAAACCAGTCACAAAGGCAGACATCCAATAACGAGCCCCAGACATTACGAGCCGAACAAAACCAGGATCCGACATTGACATGTGCTGGCTGAAGAAGTTGGATGCACAAATAAGTGGGCTGCTAACAACAGGTACTCACCCAGACTTGTTAATACAGAGTATGACAGTCCTAATCATGAAGGATCCTCACAACCTCTCTCGCCTCAACTTGGAAGCCCCTTCCACATCATAGCAATCAAACTGAGTAGACACATGCGTCACCACGAGTGCAGCTCATAAGGGCTTTGGAAACCACAACAGAGAATTGAAGCACCAGCTGCTGGTTGATAGAGCAGTGCACCATGACTCTAAGATCAGGCACACCAGCCTGAGCAAAGCCCAGGTTGACTGCAAGAAAGCCTACAACTCAATGCCTGAGACACGGATACTGAGGTACATGTCACTATACAAGGCTAATTATTTGCAACTGTAAGAAACAACACAGGAAGCCAACTCCAAGGCAATCGCACAAGTCACCATCAAGTGTGGAATATACCAATGTGAAGCACTGTCCCCACTGCTGTTCTGCGTAGGCCTCAACTCTCTCAGCCAGCTCATGGCATACACCTTACCGGTCAATACATATGCCCTACAGGTCATCAGAATAGATACAGATATAGATTCAAGAGTGGAGCAACCATCAGCCAAATCCTGCACATAGGCAAAATCAAGTTGTATGGCAGAACTGAGCACGACAGTTACTCACTGATCCACCTCACCAGGATCTGCAGAGGAAATCATGATGGATAAGGATGGTGAGATGATGAGAAGGAAGGTGATCTAGACTCAGAGTTGGAGTTGCCAGATGGCAGGATAGCGAGCATAAACGACAGCTACAAGTACTTGAATATCCTACAGGCCAGCAGGAACCATGATAAATAGGCAAGATGCTCAGCCACAGCCAAATGCCTCCAGAGGGTAACACAAATGCTGAGAAACCAGTTCAATACTGGAATAAGATTCAAGCTTTCAATATATAGCCCTTACTGGTCAACAGACACCCAGCTGGAATATAAACTGGCCACAGGAGACAGATGCCGCTGATTTCATGAGATGACAATGCAGAGTGGTTCCCACCAAAAGTCCAGCAATATGAGGCTGCGTGAGAAATGAAAAGAGGGAACGTGAGGATTAGTGTCAGTGAGTGTCAGAGCCACAATCCAGGATTAAACAAGGGCCATCCACAAATAAGTGTATTAGGAAAATGAGTTGTTATAACAGTGCCTCAGGAAGCTGAAGAGAGATGTTGACAAGAAACAGGAGGAGGAAAGCCCAAGCCCCTCCACGGGATGTACCACAGTCAGCTGATAATTCTGCCAGCGGTGAGAAAAGGCCAGATCTGCACTCACTCATATAAATTATATTTTGAGGCACTGAGGCATAGTCACCTTTACTTTGAACAAAAAAGAAAATCAGTCTACAAGGACACTAACCAGGGAAATAACTGACATTGTTTCCCTTGCCAGCTTCATTTTGGCATTTTGGTGTTTGTATTGCCTCTTCACCAATGTGTACTCTGAACGCTCCATGGACATACAAACTCTGCTGAGACAGAGAAAGGCAAGAGCACGAGGTGAGGGAGAGAGTGACAGGAAGACACCAAAATGAAATAATAAAGAAAGTGTAAAGGGTTGTGAGGACATGGTAGAGTGAAGCGAGGAGGATTACTGTGAGAAGTAAAGAGAGACAAAGTGGTGTCACAGCAGACAACAGCGGGGCTTCACTTAATGTTAAGCTTTGCCGTATGAGCCTTTGGTTGTAGCTTGTTTCAGTAAAACAAAAAGAATAAAAAAAAAAATCACTTCTGAAAAACAGTAACCTCCAAAGCTTCCAAAGCGGGTCCATAACGGTGGCATAACGGGCAGAAATATTACCCTCAAAATCCCAATTAGTGAAAAAAAAAAAAAGCAAAAAGTTTCAGCCTTTTTCACATTTGTTCATTTCATGTTCTTACCATTACCATCTCTGCTTCATGAAAAAGCATCAGGCTATATTTGATGTAATGCATGGTGATAGTTTCTCAAGTTATGACAGCTTTACCAAACAGTTTTGATTACATGTATTTTCATTACAAATAATATATACTGTATTATTTATGTGAGAGAGCGAACATGTTCAACCATTACTGACTAATCATGCCACAGCTCATGAACTGATAACATATACGGTACATATGATAGACATGGCATACATGCACCAAGAGAGTCACTGATCTTTTACAGTAGCTGTTATTGTATATCAGAGAACTTACTATAGTCCTCCCATGTATTTAGGCTGCCTCTGTGTTTGCTGTCTCTTTATGTCATCTAGACCGATAATGCTGAGATCAGAGCTCGATGGGAGCCTCTCCAAGTGTTTCAGGACTTCTTGTGCTTCACGTTTCTAAAGATGTCACAAAATCAATTTGGGACCAATCACGTAGATGCATTCCCGAACATGTAAAGTTTCTATATATTTATAATTAGGATTTTATTTTTTCTATGACAAACTTGAGCGAGCTCACCATAATCACTTTTAAAGAAGCCTCACGTAGAGGATCTAATATTTTTAGACTTAGTCTTATTATTTATTTATTTTATTATTGTAATTTATGATTAGCAGCTACTTTTTTCTTGCATTTCTCTCACTTGTTCTGTTTTGAGATATATTTTTTTCCTTATCCAATCTTGCTACCTCCTTTGCTTTCCCGCCTCATTTCTCTTTCTATTTTGATGACTTGAGAGGCAGCGGCCAATGAAAGACAAAAGGTAAAATGGATATGGATTTTTCTCACTCAGCCAACCATCCCTGAGATGATTAAGTAGTTCATCAGGCAGAAATATAGAATTCTTTCCGGCGTGCTCATTGACGTGTCCTATAGATACATTAAAAAGTCGGCAGGAAATCGTTGGAGAATGCACCGCACTACTGATAGACTGCAAGCCTCTCTACTTCGATTGATTTCTGTTGCATCTTTGTGTACCAAGAGACACAAGCCTTGCTTAACACACATGAACTGTCACACATGTAACTGACTAAAGAGTTCATGCTTGACGTGTTTTCAGTGGCTGTTAAAATAAGTGGGCTGGATTTTTTTTTCTTTTCTTCTTCTTCTCAAAATCATGCAGTTATTAAATATACAAAAATATCTGGTCTGCATTTTGTACACTGTCAGAGCATCAGTGCATCTTTAAAATTATTATACTAATTGTAAATAAAACAATTTTTATTTACTAAGTAAATAAATAAATGAAAATGAACAAAACACTCAAACATGGACATCACAAATAGAAATATTCTGACAAGACCTAAGGTGGCATTTCATGTTTCTCCTTATATATGGGCATTTATTACAAAATTCAATTCAGTTTCATTTACATGGTGCCAACAAGAGTCACCTCAAGGTGCTTTATATTGTAAGGTAAAGACCCCACAATAATATAGAGAATTAGACAACTCCCTATGAGCAAGCACTTGGCAACAGTGGGAAGGAGAAACACCCTTTTAACTGGAAAAAACCTCCAGCAGAACCAGGCTCGGGGGGGCAGAGGGAGACAGGGCAAAAACAGAGACCCAGAGGTTAATAATACCTAATGATTAAATGCAAAGTGGTGCATAGAGAGCAGTTACAGTAAATATCCTAAAAACACAGAGAAATGTCTCAAAGTCAGTCTCTTATGCAATTAAACTCATTTTTAAATGTTATCATGTAACTGAATCTATAAATACTCAGTTCACAAATAAAAACACTGTGCACAAGGTGACTTTAATGTGTGTTACGGTGGTTGCAGGTGCATAGTCATTTCTATTCTAATTTATTATATTCTTAGAATAACAGGAGATCCAGCCATCCTACATCCAGCCCAGCCCAGCCCAGTCATAGTAACAATTCTAGCTTTTGCTCTGAGTTCATTATTATTACTGTTGGTGGTATATTTATTTACTATATAACTAAGAATGATATTTAGTAAATAAAACATTAACTAATTTGTGAACATTTTTAAAGGAAGCAGGTGGACTGTGAGCCCTGAGAACGCAGAGCTTTTCCTGGTTCACTCAATGCATCGTTTCACTTCGACTAACTGGTTGACTGGATTTAGGTACTAAAACTACTTAATGAGGTTTCAGAGATGATCATATGAAATATGCTCTTTAACACGCACATACCCAGTGTGTTAGAATGGCTCTTTGCCAGCTGTCTGCATGTGATGAACAGGTAGACAGGTGAACAGGTAGATAAGTCTTTCAGTGCGACAGGTGCATCATAGCAGCCACACCAAAGAACACCTTGTGTGAGTCTGTGGGGTTACCAGAAGGTGATGAACAACACAATGTCCTGAATGATGATAATGATGCTACTGTATGGAACAACACCCAACAGAATACAAAATTCATACATTTTATATCAAACTAACAACTAACAGATCATTATTAATGATTAGTAAATGTGATTGTTTATTTCATTATTTGTCAACAGCAAAATAACTACCAAGTTTATTGAACTATTACATTAAAATCTATAAACAATGGTTATTAAAAAGTGTTACAATGATTCATTCTGTAACCTGCAGCATAATATCAGCCATATCAGACATCCTGTCACAGTGTAACTGTTTACAGTAAAGTTCAGTTTATACTGAAACACTTCATTTGTTCATTTATACATTATACCTGTGAGTGACTACAGCAGCCAATTACATATTCCCATTAGCACATCTGGTGCAAAATATATGAGTGCAGCAGAAGTTTGCTGGTAGCCTGGAATGGAATTAAACACTAGTTGAAAACAATAATATGGCGTCTCTCTCTCTCTGAACACTTTTAATAAAGAGCTAACATTAGAAATAAGCAGCCTAAGAAAAGCAAACCAGAAAAGTAATTGTTAAGGGACTTCTAGCCCATGTGTGTTTTGCATATGACAGATATTTTATTACCAACTCTCTCCAGTGTCAATTAAAAATTTAATACTCAGTGTATGATGACAAATTAATACTATTAAGATGGAATGCTGTTAAGATGGCTTAACATTTTGTAGGTTTAAAATTATGTGTCAATATCTTATTTCCATAGAATATTCAGTATGTTTCTGTAATTATTGTGAATTATTTATTTGGGCTGTCATTTATGTGTGTGTGTGTGTGTGTGTGTGTGTGTGTGTGTGTGTGTGTGTGTGTGTGTGTGTGTGTATATGTGTAACCATCATCTACTTTGGCAATATTCTTCATTATTCAACAGTTGCACTGATTGTAGATGTGAAGATGTGAAGGTAAAAAGCAGAGTGGACAGAGAGAGAAATGTGTTGCCTGTGAAGGTGTTTGTAGTCGGTTCCTGATAGATCTGACCATATTCTCTCTCTCTCTCTCTCTCTCTCTCTCTCTCTCTCACACACACACACACACACACACACACACACACACACACACACACACACACACACACACACACACACACACACACACACACACACACACACACACACACACACACACACATAAGCTTCTTCTTCTTGCCAGATGCTTTCTTTTTCTCCTTTTAAGGAAGCCCATGTTTGGTCCAGTTCCAATTTTTAAAGGCTTTAGAATAAGTCAGTGAGGGCTGAGGTGATTTTAATGCTTTAATGAAAATTGTGAGAAAATGAAATAAGGGCCTGAAGAGTGTGCTCAGGGGTTAAGATGGAGTGACAGGAATAGAGCTGCAAAAGTCAAATTGTGATCATGAACTAAATTTTGCTTTCACCATAAGTGAAATTTCATATTGTGTATATTGTGCATATTGTACACACACAAACACACACACTGAAAAATCCTCAAATCCAGACTGTAGGCATGAGGTGAATTTTCAAAATGTGCCAAGAGTCAATGTTCCTGATCAAAAAACAAACAAACAGGAACATGTGAGATGTCTGTGTTTAAGGATGTCAGGACTGAAGTGCCTGCCAAAACTATTACAGCTACTAGACTTGTTCCATCTGCTAACCAGTCAAGTTGTATTTTTCATCCATGTCTGTGGTCAGGCTTTGATACCAAAACAACAGGGTTAAAAAGTCTTCTTCACTGTGGTAAGAAAACATTATGAATCATAATCAATTTAAACCACAGCGAATGTTAGACGGAAAGCGTACATGTACTAAAAAGTGTGTCCCCTTTTAGGGATCTCACTTCTGTGGACTGAGGCACTATTATACAGCAAGCTACTTCTACATCTGCTCCTAATGGACACCAGGACATTATACACACCATGGGGTTCAACAGATTCTTACTGACATACACAGTGTATAGAGTAAAACATCTGAAAAATGCTATCCATTACACAAGTGAGCTTGCTTGGCTCTAAATACTTATGAGACGGTGCATTAGTATACTTTGTCATATGCCTGTCAATTACCTCTTTCCCTTTTAACCCTTTTCACCTTGTCAGCAGTTTGACTCTGGACTCTTTTGGAGCTCAACAGGCCTCCAGATAATTGCTTTGGTGAATAAGTGTTGCCAAACACTCCTTGACCTCCCCCCAGACAGAAAGGCTGAATCTCAGGCAACCTAAATTAAGGCTTTCTCCCTGTGGATCTGAAAGGCTGCGTCAAATTTAGTGAATGTCGGCACACACTCATCTCTATTCGGTTCATTGTTGCATAATGATCTGTTGAATGAACAAAAGGCAGAGAAGGCAGATTGGCTGATCATAATAGCCATATTATGTCAACCTTTAACAGTGTTGCCTTTATTCAGTTACTTTGTTAGAGTGACGAGTGTAATTGCAGACAGGATGCTTACTCATCTGACTATTTCCTGATGCTCCCAAAGTGTCAGATCCACTGTCAGGTAAGGTGCAGATTTAATCATTGCACGTCTGTGTCAGGTTCAAAATCTTTAACACTGCTGAAGGTGATGAAGGTGATGAAGGTGATGTGGGTACGTTTAGTAGACAGTATGACTGCTGCATGCTCAGCACAGTGTTATTTTAGTTTTTAATCACAGGAACAGAATATGTATGATTGTGCTTGTTGATAGCAGACACATGACACTGTAATCCTCAAATAGCTGTTTATTTTAATAACTCATTCCAATCACAGTAAATTGAGGACTTCATGGTTAATCTAACAAAGGATGGGAATGTGACTTTTTCAATCACATGGAGTGGCCTCTTATATCAATATGGTCTCTTTCAAGGGTACAAAGTACTGCTGCTCGGTCAAATACCACCTACCTGAGAGAGATGCAGGCGAGATCTCCTTTGACTGCAACAGCTACATCTGTATTCAGGGATCAGCTGAGTGGAGATCGAGTAAGTCAGGAGAATGTTTGGTTAGGTTTAGGCACTAAAATATATTTGGACAGTATTAGAAAAAGACTTTCAGTTAGAATATTCCCTTTCACTGCATTAATGCTACACTTTGAAAAATGAGTCCTACCCAGTGCGTTTAAATGAGTTTGGCACTTAACCAATTGGGAGTAAGACCCATCTTACTATTAAACCTGGTGCAGCACAGCGGGGACACCTTATGCATATCAGTGAGATGAGAGGAGGTTTGATTAAACAGCAGTATCTGTTGTGCTTCTAGTGATAACAGGGTGATATAATGGGTATATAACCTTTTTAGAGCAACTGTTACAGAAGTTGCATATTACTGTCAAATGTAGAGCTAAACACAATCTAACTTGTGTTTTAAGTCTACGTGCCCACGCTACAATATTGTGTTTTCTGTTTGTGCTGTTGGCAAAATGATGGACGCAAACACAATGTGAAAAGTAAAGAAAACAAGAGTTTTTCGGGGGGTGGGGGGGTGGGGGGGGTGGGGGGTGGGGGATCTTGTTTATTTTGGGTCCCCTGCATTGCTCAAGTCCTGCTCTGTTATATAAATATCATTTTAGTCTGTTATCAGGTGGTTGCCTAATAACACATGTGACAGCACCATAATGTATCATATATATAATATTTATGCTTTGTGCATGTAAATATTAACATGAAATTAAAATGACACAATGCTTTTATGAGGTCTTCTATGGGGGAATAAATGTTAAAAATTGGTCATTTTAACTTATTGATAAGTAGTTGTTGCTAGGCAACATTATGACATCATTATATCTGTTATACACTATACTGCCAAACGTATTCCCTCATCTGCTTTCAAATGTATAAGAACCTGAGTAACATCCATTCTTAATACAGAGGGTTTAATATGATGTGGGCCCACCCTCTGCAGCTATAACAGCTTCAGCTCTTCTGGGAAGGCTTTCCACAGGTTTAGGAGTGTTTACGGGAATTTCTGACCATTCTTCCAGAAGAACATCTGTGAGGTCAGACACTGATGTTGGAGAGAAGCCCTGGCTCACAGTCTCCGCTCTAATTCATCCCAAAGGTGTTCTATCAGGCTGAGGTCAGGACTCTGTGCAGGCCAGTCAAGTTCTTCCACACCAAACTGGCTCATCCATGTCTTTATGGAGCTGCTTTGTGCACTGGTGTGCAGTCATGTGGGAACAGGAAGGGGCCATCCCCAAACTGTTCCCACAGAGTTGGGAGCATCAAATAGTCCCAAATGTCTTGGTCTGCTGAAGCATTAAGAGTTCCTTTCACTGGAACTAAGGGGCCGAGCCCAACTCCTGAAAAACACCCCCACACCAT
The DNA here is from genome assembly GCF_007364275.1 of Archocentrus centrarchus. Classification (NCBI taxonomy): domain Eukaryota; kingdom Metazoa; phylum Chordata; class Actinopteri; order Cichliformes; family Cichlidae; genus Archocentrus; species Archocentrus centrarchus. The sequence goes on from NC_044349.1 coordinate 2,399,027, forward strand.
AACCCCTCCACCAAACTTTACACTTGACACAATGCAGTCAGACAGATAACGTTCCCCTGGCAACCACCAAACACAGACTTCTCCCTCAGATTGGCAGATGGAGAAGTGTGATTCATCCCTCCAGAGACCACGTCTCCACTGCTCTAGAGTCCAGTGGCGGCGTGCTTTACACCAGTGGTCCCCAACCTTTTTTGAGCCGCGGACCGGTTTAGTGTTAGAAAATATTTCCACGGACCGGCTTTTAAGGTGTGGCGAATAAATACATCAAAATAAATGATACGACCATAACCAAGTGTGATATTTTCTACGTATAATAATAAAAAACGGGAATCCACTTTGTATTCGTATGCAACTCTATCAGCAGCGTTCTCGTAACATCCCGCCTCAACATGAATAACAGGCTCTCTGCCCACAGCGCTCCCTGGTCAGCTGTTAGAGCCATGGTAAAACATGCCTTCAAAATAAGATACACCGCAAAAACAAATACAGTGGAAATCACCTCAGTCGGATTCAAATGGCCCAGTTTGGGGTCTATTATCGAATTTCGCTGCAATGGCTTCTGCTTCATCTATGAATTTGCTTCTGCAAATTTTATAATCTGAAATTTTACTCGTAAGTGCAAGTTTGTAGCTTACACTTGCCACGATTGTCCCCGGTGAAATGAACTGATATAAACACTAAAACAATTTTCAGGCGTTGTTAGTGTATGTGTGTAGTTGTGCATGAACGAGCCGATGCATGGAAGTGGGCGGACAGGAGCTGAGGAGGGTTTTAGCGCTAAACTCATCCAGTTTATGCGATCACATTTAACTGGAAATTTATTACAATGGGACCAGATTTTTCATCCGAGGTAGGTGAATATCCGACGGATTTATGTGATGATTTTATTGGAATTAATGTTAGGAAAAATCAGGACCTGCAGATGCCATCCAACTAGAGCGAAAACCCGATTTGTGCGACTTCGACTTAGGTGATTTTTACTGTATAAAGCGCATGAAAAATACAACTCACCATAACACTGAATCAGTGTAAGCCCCCTGAGCTTGTTTCTCTGATACTCATTTTTTGCTGGCTTCTGGTTTGACTGGGTTCGGCCGATTTCACATGGAGCGTGGCTGCAGAGCCGCGGTGTCAAGCGCTGGAGAGTCAGTTTGATGGCTGGGTCTACCTCACTGCTATCCCCGGTGTTGATAAATAAAAATGGTAAATGGACTAGTTCTTACATAGCGCTTTTCTACTCTTGTTGAGCACTCAAAAATTTAAAGAAGCGTTATGTAGGTCATCCAACCGATTTCGTTAGACAGGCCTGAAGCTTCTGGGTTTAATTTTAGCGGTGACGTATCATGTGAGCAGAAACGTCTTGACATGTCAAGAGGAAGTCAAGGAGGGAAGTAACGGAGCGAATCCGCCCATTTTTCAAAATAAAATATAGTTCAGGCGCAGATAACAAGTAAAACGAAAATAATTTAAGTTATTTATTCTTTATGTGCGGCCCGGTACCAAATGTCCCACGGCCCGGTACCGGTCCACGGCCCGGGGGTTGGGGACCTCTGCTTTACACCACTGCATCAACACTTTGCATTGAGCTTGGTGATGTAAGGCTTGGATGCAGTTGCCATGGAAACACATTCCATGAAGCTCTCTACACACTGTTCTTGAGCTGATCTGAAGGTCACATGAAGGTTGGAGGTTTGTAGTGATTGAATCTGCAGAAAGTTGGTGACCTCTGTGCACTATGACCCTCAGCATCCACTGACTCCACTCTGTGATTTTACATGGCCTACCACTTCATGGCTGAGCTGCTGTCGTTCCCAATCGCTTCCACTTTGTTATAATCCCACTAACAGCTGACTGTGGAATATTTAGCAGTGACTGGATTTGTTGCACAGGTATCATCCTATCACGGTACCACGCTGGAACTCACTGAGCTCCTGAGAGCGACCCATTCTTTCACTGATGTTTGCAGAAGCAGTCTGCATGCCTAGGTGCTGCTTTATACACCGCTGGAACACCTGGATTCAGTGATTTAGATTGTGAGTGAATACTTTTGGCAGTATAGTGTATACAAGAACTTAACTATACCTGTGTGGAAAGTTTAATTTCTGAACTTCTGATTGTGTAGGAGGATTTGCTGACAAACAGACACAAAGAGATTTCATAAATTATAGTAAAAATCTGCAGTTATTGTAGTGATGAGCAAATTTGTTGTGTTGTTGTGGTGCACAGCAAATATTTTCATTTGTATTTTATGTGCATTAATGTACCAAAACTATGAACCACAAGTCAAATTGTTGAACATGTAAAATAATATGCAAAGATATAATTTACAGAAAAATGCAAATTGATACAACTTCCTGTTGTTATCCACCCATGCATTAATTTTCTTAATGTTCTTATTATGAGTAAAAACTTTACATATTTAGACTAAAAACTTAATAATCCTTTTTTCTGTCTCCCTTTTGCTGTGTTTTCGCATCTGATTTTATTATTCTCTCTCCATATCACACCATATCACAGCAGAGTATGTGTGGTGATCCGTCCATAGATGAGGGTTTTCTCTGGCTAAAAAAAAGATTAAAAAAACAAAAGATTAAAAAAGACAATTGAGAGTTTATAACTGTCGGACTTCCTGTAGAAAAACTGCAATCACAAAACCTCATGTGTGAAAAATGGACTCAAATGCTGAATAAACTTTCATTGTTATGCATTGTTATCTATCAATGAAGCCAGATGACACACATCAGTTAATCTGCAGGAATGTCTTAAAGACATAAAGGCCTGGATGACCTCTAATTTCCTGCTTCTAAATTCAGATAAAACTGAAATTCTTGTTCTCGGCCCCACAAATCTTAGAAACATGGTGTCTAACCACATACTTACTCTGGATGGCATTACTTTGGCCTCCAGTAACACTGTGAGAAATCTTGGAGTCATTTTTGACCAGGATATGTCCTTCAATGCACATATTAAACAAATATGTAGGACCGCTTTTTTGCATTTGAGCAATATTTCTAAAATTAGAAACATTTTTTCTCAGAGTGATGCTGAAAAGCTAATTCATGCATTTATTACTTCTAGGCTGGACTATTGTAATTCATTATTATCAGGCTGTCCTAAAAGCTTCCTGAAAAGCCTTCAGCTGATCCAAAATGCTGCAGCTAGAGTACTGACAGGGACTAGAAAGAGAGAGCAGATTTCTCCCATATTGGCTTCTCTTCATTGGCTCCCTGTTAAATCTAGAATAGAATTTAAAATCCTTCTCCTCACCTACAAGGGCTTGAATAATCAGGCCCCATCTTATCTCAAAGACCTCATAGTCCCATATCACCCCAACAGAGCACTTCTCTCTCAGACTGCTGGCTTACTTGTGGTTCCTAGGAGACTTAAGAGTAGAATGGGAGGCAGAGCCTTCAGCTTTCAGGCCCCTCTTCTGTGGAACCAGCTCCCAGTTTGGATTCAGGAGACAGACACCCTCTCTATTTTTAAGATTAGGCTTAAAAATTTCCTTTATGATCAGGCTTATAGTTAGGGCTGGATCAGGTGACCCTGAACCCTCCCTTAGTTATGCTGCTATAGGCCTAGTCTGCTGGGGGGTTCACATAATGCACTGTTTCTTTTCATTCACCTTATTTACTTTGTTTATACTCCACTCCGCATTTAATCATTAATTGATATTAATCTCTGGCTCTCTTCCACAGCATGTCTTTTCTCTCCCCTCAGCCCAACCGGTCGCGACAGATGACCCCCCCTCCCTGAGCCTGGTTCTGATGGAGGTTTCTTCCTGTTAAAAGGGAGTTTTTCCTTCCCACTGTCGCCAAGTGCTGCTCATAGGGGGTCGTTTTGACTGTTGGGTTTTCGCTGTATTATTGTAGGGTCTTTACCCACAATACAAAGCGCCTTGAGGCGACTGTTTGTTGTGATTTGGCGCTATATAAATAAAATTGAATTGAATTGAATTGAATTGACATGAGGGAACCACACAAGCAAGACAAAATACATCCACACAAGAAAAAATGAACATAACTCTGGAATATACCACAAAACATATAATGGAAAAACTTATGAGACTGGGAAGCGGAATTTCAAGAAGTCAGTCTGGCAGAGAACAAAGAAAATGACCTCACAGGACCAACAGGACACAGGTTAGGAAGAAAAATCTAAATCATAATAACTTCATCATTATAAAAATATGGATAGTGTAGCATCAACGCTACCAGGCATGCACCCATTAAGGGTCTCCATGTTACCCAAAACATACCCCAGAATGTGAGTGAGAGGTATAACTAACACAATACCAGCGAGGACGCCGGCTGCATTAACCAGGTGTGGAGAAATCACCTGATCACAGGATTTCTGTGATTCTGGCACAGACAGAGAATATTAAAAGTCAGATTCAAAAACACCCTCTATACATTATATACTGTATTATATACATAAAATATAGGACTGATTATTAATTTTGACTTGACTGACTTATTGTTAAACAAAAACGGATTGCCATTTATTTATTTAATTTATATATATATATAAATTAAATATATAGGACTATGGACTGAGGACTCTGAGGACTAAGGACTGAGGACTATGGACCGAGGACTGTGGACTGAGGACTATGGACTGAGGGCTATGGACTGAGGACTATGGACTGAGGACAGTGGACTATGGACTGTGTACTGAGGACTATGGACTAAGGACTGAGGACTATGGACTAAGGACTATGGACTATGGACTGAGGACTGTGGACTATGGACTGTGTACTGAGGACTATGGACTAAGGACTGAGGACTATGGACTAAGGACTGAGGACTGTGGACTAAGGACTGAGGACTGGACTATGGACTGAGGGCTATGGACTATGGACTGAGGACAGTGGACTATGGACTGTGTACTGAGGACTATGGACTAAGGACTGAGGACTGTGGACTATGGACTGAGGGCTATGGACTATGGACTGAGGGCTATGGACTGAGGACTATGGACTGAGGACTGTGGACTGTGGACTATGGACTGTGTACTGAGGACTATGGATTAAGGACTATGGACTATGGACTAAGGACTGAGGACTGTGGACTATGGACTGAGGGCTATGGACTATGGACTGAGGGCTATGGACTGAGGACTATGGACTGAGGACAGTGGACTATGGACTGTGTACTGAGGGCTATGGACTATGGACTGAGGGCTATGGACTATGGACTGAGGACTATGGACTAAGGACTGAGGACTGTGGACTACAGACTGAGGGCTCTGGACTATGGACTGAGGACTATGGACTATGGACTGAGGACTATGGACTAAGGACTGAGGGTCATGGACTATGGACTGAGGACTATGGACTAAGGACTGAGGGTCATGGACTATGGACTGAGGACTGTGGAGTCTGAGGACTGTGGACAGTGGACTATGGACTGTGTACTGAGGACTATGGACTGTGTACTGTGGACTGAGGACTGTGGACTGAGGACTGAGGACTGTGGACTGAGGACTGTGGACTGAGGACTCTGAGGACTGTGGACTGAGGACAGTGGACAGTGGACTATGGACTGTGGACTGAGGATTATGGACTGTGTACTGAGGACTGTGGACTGAGGACTGAGGGCTATGGACTATGGACTGTGCACTGGGGATTATGGACTGTGTACTGAGGACTGTGTACTGAGGACTGTGGACTCAGGACTGAGGACTGTGGACTGAGGACTGAGGACTGTGGACTGTGGACTGAGGACTGTGGACTAAGGACTGAGGACTGTGGACTGAGGACTCTGAGGACTGTGGACTGAGGACTGTGGACAGTGGACAGTGTACTGAGGACTATGGACTGAGGACTATGGACTGAGGACTGAGGACTATGGACTGAGGACTGAGGACTATGGACTGAGGACTGAGGGCTATGGACTATGGACTGAGGACTGAGGACTCTGAGGACGGTGGACAGTGGACTACGGACTACGGACTGTGTACTGAGGACTATGGACTGTGGACTGGGGGTTATGGACTATGGACTGAGGACTATGGACTAAGGACTGAGGGCTATGGACTATGGACTGAGGACTGAGGGCTATGGACTATGGACTGAGGGCTATGGACTATGGACTGAGGACTATGGACTAAGGACTGAGGGCTATGGACTATGGACTGAGGACTGAGGACTCTGAGGACTGTGGACAGTGGACTATGGACTGTGTACTGAGGACTATGGACTGCGTACTGAGGACTATGGACTGTGTACTGAGGACTATGGACTGTGGACTGAGGACTGTGGACTGTGGACTATGGACTGTGTACTGAGGACTATGGACTGCGTACTGAGGACTATGGACTGTGGACTGAGGACTGTGGACTGTGGACTGGAATACAGGATTGATGGATTTTCTTTTTTTGATAACATGATGGAAAACAGTCTCACTGCTGAACATCAGGCTGTGTGCTGATGAGAAAAGTGTCCTGCTGGTCAGAACCAAATCTCAAAGAGACGAATGAATCACACACACACACACACACACACACACACACACACACACACACACACACACACACACACACACACACACACACACACACACACACACACACACTCACACTGAGAGGCCTGAGCTAAATAAAAAAGAAGACACGACTAATAGAAAACTAAGATTCCTAATATTTTTTTGTCCCCACAACCACCTCCCTTGGCATTTACATCTCTCCTCTGTTGATCCTATTTTTGGCATCTTATCTCACTCTCATCTCATCAGCACATGATGATGGGAGCGGTATGAAAAGCCGTAAAGTCTAGCACGCTTTTCATACCTCTCCCATCACATCTTAAGCCGTCCAAACCTCCAGGATTTACAGCACAATACTCTTTTCTCCACCTCCTAATCTGAACCTTTAATAAAGCACTAAGCAGTGTATTATCTCTCATCCACACTATTAAGAATTCTCTGAGTGCCTGTGTTATCCAGCCTAGCCTGCTACAGCAGTCTGACAAGTGACAACAATTGTCTCACGTTAAATGATGACATTCACTTTAATACTACGTCTGCACAAAGCTTAAAAGAGCCAATAGCGGTCATGGAAGTAGAAAGAGTGTTTGGCCACAGATGTGCAGTGCAGCACGCAAGGTAGCTGGATCTCTTAGTGGCACCGAACAACCTGTAATAGCCAGAGTTCAAGAAAAAATGGTAAAGGAATTAGTGCATGATTGGAAAAATTAGAGCAATGGAGCAACAGAAAATGATAAAGAAAGGAATGCATGATTGGAGCAATGAGGGCAATGAAATGATGCAGAGAAAAGGTGAGTGAGTGAGAGAGTAGATGAAAATGAGACCAAAAAAAAAAAGAGAAAAGGAGGGGGAGAGAGAGCCATCATCTTTAAGTAACAAGGGCCCTTGTATGATCCCTTCCAGACACACACACTCACACACACACACACACACACACATCCTTCTCCTTAGTAACTCAGTCACCACGGCAACAGAGCAGAGGGTAAATCGCCGCAGCAATTGCCCTGGTACGTGTCATGCATGGGAATGCTAAGTCCCTGCTGCCACCACAGCATGGCACACATGCATCCACACAGGCACACATCAGCATTAGTGGGCATGAGCAGCTCTCCCAAAACTGTCCACACTACAACACAGCGACCTCACTCACTGTTATGTTGGCGACACTGACATACGTGACACTGTTTTGAATTTAACACATAACTGAGAGTGGGAGTGCGTGTGTGTGTGTGTGTGTGTGTGTGTGTATGCACCCCTCTCATCCTGTCAACTGGCACATATTAAATGGTGTACTTTTTTCATGACAGAGCTCCTTATTTGCTCACTCATTAGCTGGAGCGAAGCAGTTTGTATTTATTAAACACTAATCTGTTCTAAAAGCTTTCCCACAGTTCAGGAGGATGAAGTCTGAAAAGTTTATAACCCACAATCTTTCAGAGTGACACCAGTGAATTAAAAGTCTTCCTTCTTTGATGTTAAAAGGACGGCAGTGCTGAAGAAGAAATTATTAGGGCTTAATTAAGCAGGCCGCTGGCATGAATGGAGACTTTCATTAGCTTTTATCAATCAATAAACTCCCAGTGTAAATAAATATACTGAAGCTAAAGCTAAAGTATTAGCAAGAATTTGTTCCAAAGGTAAACAGAGCAACAAATGCAATAATCTAGGAAATAAGTAAAATAATTAAAACTGAAAACATAAAGTTTTGGATTCATGCTCTGATTTACTAATCTAACACACTTAATCTCTGGTATCTGCTTTAATTTTGTGAGCCAATAGGAAATTGCATTTTTATGTTTGTATTAAATGTGCTGCCCTTCATGTATTAAATGCTGCTGTTCAGTCACACACCATGTGTGAGGTACACATGGTGCCCCTTGGCGTCACTGCCTAGATGCAAACAATGCTGCAATATTGTCGGTTGTCTGCTTTTAAAGAATGACAAATGCCGTATTTGGAGGTTGGAGGGATGGCAGCGTATAAGTCACAAGCTTGTCCACTCAGAGAGAGTAGGTCACGTCCCATATTAGGACATTATTACACTGCTTAGTGTTGTCTGCATATCCTTCTAACTTTCACATTCTCTCATCGAGCCACCCAAAACTATTTGGCAGGGTTACAGAAAAGGTGTGGTTTTAGTTCAAATATGTCTATTTTACGACACAAACCCTACAAGTTAGCCATTTGTGAACGACCGGCGCTCCCAATTGCGTAACTGCTTTTAAATACTGGTAGAATTGCAACCACATACGATAGAGCAATAATTCCTTTATATAAAACCAGAGGATTTACACTTACATATCAGGCATTCAACATGCCCCAGAGTGCTGTATCCTTCCTCTAATGGAAATCATGTAAGAATTGTAACAACAAAACATACTCCATGCGCTTTAGCGTTTTCATTAGCATGTACAGCTGTGGCATTTCTGTATCTAGCATAATATGCAGATGCAAAAAACAGTTCAATTTCTTTGTGGGTTTGTGCACTTTTTAGCTACTTTCTGGAGTTATTCCTTCATGAATTTTATTAAAATTTCAGTTATAAAGATTCTATTGATGTATAGTGAGTTGAAATATTCCACAAGATGGTACAACAGCATGTATAAATGTAAAGATAGGGTCTGACCAACTTGTTCTATTCTAGGTCATAATGGGGCCAAGGGTTCCCTCACAAGTGTCCATGGAGGACGAGACAGAAGTGAGAGACCTGTTTCACTACTGCCGTACCCTCTTACCCTTTGAAGGCTGACAAAAAGGATACCTTGTGCATATCTCTGAGACACCTTTGACAGAACAGCAATATTTGATGTCCTGGGAATGAAAAAAAAGTGAGGAAGGATATGGAGGATGGAGGATGGATGCTGGAGTGAAGGATTGTTTGTGCAGTGCATCAGTCTTTTAGGCAGGACAATCACTGAGCTGCAATGTGCAGCTGTTTGTAAAACATGGCGTTCTCTAACCTTAATCACACGTCATCAGCTGCATGAGAGCGTCTGCAAAAGTTATTTTCTGATGATGGTCGTTGTTGAGGTCGCTGTGTTGTCTTACTCGGGCTTTATTCTCACACACTGAAGAAAAATCAGGGTTCTGTATTTTTGTCATTTAAATTAAGCTGTATTCCAGCTTCAGATGAAAAAAATCATATTCACGGACAAGCTGATATTAAAGTAAATAATATACAGTGTAGAGCAATAGAGCATGTGCATTGAGAGACAAACAAAAAAGATAAATCAGTTTCACAGTATAGTGCAGATAAGAGTACTGTGGGCCTTGAGGGAACTGCCTTCACTCACAAACAGCATATCAGCCTCAGTATGGATGATTAAAGAGACGACTTCTTTTCAGACCTGGTTTTACAGCATTCCTGATCATCTATGCTGTCAAGCCTTGACTGTTTAAGAAACCTTTACCTTTCATAATGTTCACTGCAGAGTTCCTAATATGAGATGTATCACACATTCACACTATACAAGAATGCAGGAATTTCACTGACTGATACAATGTCCACAGAGGGTTTCTGTGCGTACGTGTGCTATGTATTTATAAAAATCTGCTAAAGAAAAAGAAAAAAACAACTCAAGAATCCTCTTCAGGCTCCAACGTGGAGTTGTAATAGATCTCAAAAAACCTCTGAGAAGGAGAAACAGCAATCAATTGCACCTCAAGCATCTGGAAAATGTGCATTAGAGTGAAAACTTTTACAGCATCACACTTGGGAGCAGCAATGCAGCGGTTTACACAAACCCAATGGCAGCTTTACTCTTAAACCTCATGCTAATGTAGCTGCTGCTCTCCTCTGCATAAACAAGACAACCACTCCTGAAATTTCACTCAGAAGTCAGTTTTTCATTTCCCACGTAAATGGTAAATGGACTGATTCTTATATGGCGCTTTATACAACATGCCTCATTCACCCATTCATACACACACACACACACACACACACACACACACACACACGCACACACACACACACACACACACACACACACACACACACACACACACACACACACACATACACACACACATACACACACACACACACTCCTTTCTAAGCCCTAAATGCCTTCTGTCTAACATTCACACACATTCATACTCCAACAGTTGCATCAGAGAGCAACTTGGGGTTCAGTATCTTGTCCAAGGATACTTTGACATGCAGACTGGTCCATCCAGGGATCGGACCATCAACCTTCTGATTAGCGGGTGACCTCATCTACCTCCTGAGCTAAAGCCCCCCCCCCCCCCCCCCCCCCCCCCCCCTCCCTTAAAGGACTCACAAATGTCCTTTAAGAATTTAAATGCATGGGTAAAATGTCAAGAGTCCCAGCCCACAGTCATGATTATATTGCCTCAGTGCTCTCCTTTGCAGGAATTCATTTTTTTTAATATGGTGACGCGATCTCAAAGGGTCAGTATATATTTTGCCACCACGCCACTCAAACAAAGCACAGCAATGATTCTCACGTGCTAAAGAGATGGTCATAATGAGATTTGTCCTTTTTGTCACTACTTATTAAAATTCTGCTTATTCAGGTGGCCGAGAATCAATTAATTATTGCTTAGAAGTCATTAGTTTCACACAAACTGCTTTCCAAGTAAGAAAATAATCATTGCCGTTAAGGCTTCATTAGCTAACGATTTTTTAAGAGATTTTTTTTTTCTTCCCAGGCACTGTTTACTTTAAAAATGGTAAGTCAAGTGCCTAAAGACCCTTTCAATTGGTAAATTAATGATGCCAGTTTGATGAGGCGAGTTGAAAAATGATGACAAAGGGAGACAATCCTCTGTGCTTAATAGCTGCAGAGTCTTAATAAGTCAGCAGCAACCAGATATAGTTTAACTACAGTGTAAGACTTATTTATATATGTCTCACGACAATACTTCTGAGTACACAAAAAATGCTCACCTTCTCAATCTAATCAGTCATCACTTCCTGTACCCTTCCTATACATTTGTATGATCTTATTCACTGTTTGCGGCAGCTGTATATTTTATTTTTTTACACAGCGTCTCACAGTTTTAAGCCTTATAGCAGTTTATTTTCTAGAAAAACCTTCAGGACACCTTTAAGGCAAATAGACAAGCTGCAGCTCTTTTTGATCAATGTTCCACTTCTCTCACATTCCAGCTTCGGTGAACAGAACAGAGACAAAATTGGGTAAAGCAGGCAGAGAAAGAGGACCGCCTTAACAAGGAGACCGGCCAGTCTGAGTTCACTGTCAAACCGGAGAAAATGAAAGGCAACCGAGCTCCGACAAACAGCAGCACTACTGAAAACTAAAATATATTTCTCTTTTGTCTCGGACAACCTCTCGTTCTATATGAAGTGTGCTAAAATAAACGTGTGTGAGTACAGACGATTGAGACAAAAAAGGAACAATCTAATATTGATCTAATATGGTCACTGAATTGCGAAACATTTGTATAGCATGAGGGATAAAGAGAGGGATGATTGAGTTGCATCAGCAGGAGAAACCTTTCCCATCCCTTAAAGCTGGCAGGTGATCACAATGAAAGAAGAGCAGGTAATTTGGATTCTTTTGACTGCAGGCAATCCTTTGGTATTTTCTAAGAGCTTTAGACCGTAGCAGGGAGGAGAACGGATAAAAACGGTAAAAGGGGTCTGCTCAGACTAATTGCCTAAGCGGTAGATCAATATCTGAACTAAGAAGGAAAGACCACAGCTCAGTGACGAGACATCCAATAGGTCCCAGGGGTTCAAATGTTTCCCTGGGTTCATATTTGACATTCTGACTGGAGCAGTGAAGTCAAAACAGTTATTGATCAGATATATGGTACGTGTAGGTAGACCTCAGCAGTTGTTTACAGTAATCGTTTAATATAGATGCCTGTAAATTATAGCAAAAAGGAATTTCTTATTTATCACAAGAGTTTAGATTGTGGGGTGGGGGGGTGATGGTTTTGTTCATAAGCAGTGTTTGGTTGTCTCACTTCTTCACTGTCTGATTTACATGTAAAGCACTATTGTTGATCTCAGCCTGCTTCTTCAGTCTTCTTTTACCCACTCACACACTTTAAATGTGCATATTTTACACCGTTTCACACCTGCCACACTTTTGTTTGCTGAATAGAAGAGTGCAGTAAAATTACATATTCTAATTCTCATGGGATTTGGGGGGGGGGTACTGGGTTGCAGTTATCAAAGTGCAGTTAAGTGAAGCTATGCATAAAGGCAGCCTTGCTTTTACATTTCAGCCAGTTTGATTTAAAAGCAGCTCACTTCAAAACAACACCCAGGTATGCATACAATCATTTAATTAGGAATTTTTCAGACGGATGCTGTTATCATAACAGAGGGCTTTTCATGGCATCCCAAGAGACCAATAAAAAAGTCACAGACCACTATACTGTATATTCATTTAGCAGTTTTCTAAAGTTTCAAGACTTCTAATGACAGGCGGGCAGTTGTGACAAATAGCTGCTTCAGTGTTGGAAAATGCTTATCTTTACTTTTTTTCCCATTTCTCTGTTGTGGTAAATATCTAAATGAGGGATGGCATTTGGTAATAACATGTGGTGTGTGTGGGCAGATCAGGTTTCATAAATACACAAATTATGCTCCAAAGCCAGCTTGCTGAGAAGGATTCTGCACACAGCAGCTATAATTTTGAGGAGTACGGACTCATCACAAAGGAGGGGAAATCAAATACCAATTGTCCACTACAAGATACCATAGACATCATTAAATCCAGTTTTTGTATGTTGATAATTTTTCCATCCAGTGCCTGGTGTTTAGCAAAATAATAGATGGCTCATGCAATGTGGAACGCTCCATTTCCAGTCTGGCAGGTCAGACACAGCTCCTCTTCCAGAGGAAATCTGCATGATCCAGTTGGTTTTTCTTCCTTCTGTAAAAGTGCAGTCTCTCTCTCTCTCTGCTGAGATTTGGAAGAATATAGCCGGACAATGGCAGCAGGAGGTAGGGCAGGAGGTGTCCTTGCAGACTAATTGCTCAGAACATGGCGGGGTGATAAAGTGACAGGTTGAACAGAGTAGCGGCCATGGCAGCGAAAAGACCCTGCTCATAGCAACATCATAAAAGCTAATTACCATCATACAAAGAGACGCCCCATCCATTGTGCCATAGTGAAAGGAGAGAGGGGAAACACACACACACACACACACACACACACACACACACACACACACACACACACACACACACACACACACACACACACAGAGTCAGAGAGCAAGGTTTAAGTTGAAGGACCTGCAAAAATAAAGACTTAACAAGTAACAAGGAGTCTCCAGTGCTGCTAATGAGAAAGCTGAGATAAAACAGGGGGATAAATTTAAATGTAGGGGGGTTCCATAGCACCTCTCCAGGGCTCAATAATACTCCCCTGCCAATAATGGCTAAGCCTTCAAGCTTCAAAGGTAAGCTAGAGAGAGAGGTGGAGGCACAAATATTTCTTTTGGCCTGTGTGGGTAATAAAGTCTTGAGCCTTGGTGGCCGGTAGCATTGGAATGAGCTGTCTGCTGCACGGTGGCAAGATGCTCTCGACGAGGACAAGCAGAGTGCGCTTCAATAGGCAAAACAAATACCCAGGGGAGATTACAGTATATTATATATATATATATATATATATATATGGTCCATTCTGAATTTGAGAGAGCACTTTATGATTTTAATGAGTTTCACATGTTAAGCATTTCAGTTTTTCCACTGCAAAACCAAAAATCCCACTTGGACTAATTCACAATGACAAGTTTGGCATCGGTGACTGAAGCAGCACCCCAGCAGGCACCACAACATTTCTGCTCAGGTGGTGAGATTGTGTGGGAATACTTATCTGTTGATGTGTTGCTGTGGGTACGATACAGCAACAGTTACAGATTACTCTGCATGATGTAAAACCTTTCAGTAAGGAGAGCATTAACATGTCTGAGATCAGCGAGGAATGGGAAAATACAGCGAGGAAAGATCTCTCAGTGTCACTGATATTAGCAGCAGGCCAGCAGGGGTAAAACTCTCACTTCGTCTCTCCCTGCTCAGCCGGTCATGGGCTTGTTTAAAGATCACCCAATTAAGGAAAAAGCCTTTATCCAGTCAGAGCCTGTGTGTGAGGTTGGGAGTAAGCGATGTGGTCATAACACTTCTGTGGGGTTTTGTGCAGAAGCTCAGTTTGTTTTGCTGGTTCAGTTCGTTTTCAGGATATTTTTAGTATCCTGGATGTTTCAAGGAAATTTTCCAAATTTATGTGCACTGACTTATACCTGAATGTGCTAGTTTACTCTCACAATTATCATTCCATCCAAAGAAGACTTCATTTTAATTTAAGAGCATCAAAACAATAATTAGGCAACCTCTGCCTGAACTGAAAGATTGATTTATTACACGCCTATACACGACCATCATCTTGTACCCTACTCTTCCTTAACAGAGCAAGTTTAAAGAGTGATAATATTTTTGGGAGACCCAATAAAGATGAATAAGGTAAAACAACAGAAGGATTATCGGAAGAACTGCAAAATGAAAAGGTGTGCAACACAGATTCAGTGCATACTAGGTACACTATGCCTTGTTTTAACCCTGTATGTGCAGAAATGTCAGAGACACTGTCAGAAGCATACCTGTGTCTAGCAGAGAGCAAGTGGATTCTTTGATAGTGACATCGAGAAGAGAAGAAAAGAAGCTGCAGTTCCAGCAGGCCCATGACTGTAATGAGGGGCAATGAGGATTGAGGCTGCTCATTATCAAAACCTAGAGCTGCGAGGAAGCCAGGCTGACAGCCACTACGGCAGAAAGGGACCCTGTGAGGAGCACCACAGGTGGTAAAAACTCTGAAAGGAATAAATGGAGGCCAGGGATAGATATCACCTCCAGGATTTCAACTGAGATCAGCTCCTGTAATTTTAGCCTGATGCTGCTGGTTGGTTGGAAATGTAGACCACTAATAAAATCCTCTTAATAATAATAATAATGGCCTCATAATGACATTTTAATATCTATAACTGTCTATGACCACATTCTTGAAAGAGATAAAACATATAATTTATTTAATTTTTTTTAAAAGCACTTTAGGGAAACTTAAACCTTTGCTTTTCTTAAGTCAGACTAATGAAACTCTAAGATGAGCAGGCACTGCAGGCAGGGTGACCTACACAGTATATTATTCAGCGGGAAAGAGAAAAATACACCACAAAATGGAGGACTGCTTTACAAAAACATTGTTGTTTTATTAATGCAATCGGTTTTTCATCAGAGTCTAAAACAACATTTTAATGGTGCAGTGATGGAGACGCTGTGCCAGTAACTGAAGTTACTGTATGACCTACTCTGAGATTTCAAAGTTAGACAGACAGCAACACGCTGCATGTTAAAGATATGAATCCATAAAATTTAAGACATGGTAATTTGCCAAACTCGTGCCCACTCATTGTTTCATTTATACGTGTATACATATACATGTATAAGTTTCCCGCATATTGCCCGCTTTGCTCATCCATGTCCCAGATTTGTGAATAGCCCAGAGGTAATTAATACTTGTCAAACACCTCAATGTGCAATCTTGCCTTTCGCATTACAAAAACACATTAACAATTTTTTCCTCGTACGACAGGAGTGACGCTGCTTCATCCACAAACCACCGGGCTAATTGACTCTTGACTGAGAAATCACAAAGTGAGATCTTGCTAATTACCTGAGTCTGCTGCTGTATTAAAGGCAACATGTGCATGCGCGCGTGCGCACACACACACACACACACACACACACACACACACACACACACACACACACACACACACACACACACACACACACACACACACACTTTTATTCAGAGTCACAGGAAGTTGGAGAGTTAGATATAGGAACAGAGGGAGCTGTCTGCCATTTCACAACTTCTTAATTAACCATCACAGCAGCGCTGACAGAACGACAAATGCAACATGGAAGCAGCTGATCCTCTGCGACCCAACAGAAAGAAGGAGAGAACGATAACTCTCAGCCTTCCCTGTTTTTTTTTCCCCCTTTCTTTCTCCCACATCAAGAGTATCTAAAGGGTACTTCATTCTTTTAAACCTTTGTTTCCTGTAGCTACAACGATACAGCAAAACTTATTCATTGCAGCTGACATTTTGTTTTCCTCTTTTGGGCAAAAAAGAAAAATGTAAGATTGTGGTAGTCGATAAGTTTTATTTGTCAGAAAGTCTAGCATAGAAAAACAGTGTGTGTGTGTGTGTGTGTGCATGTGTGTGTGTGTGGGGGGTGTTGTGTATTGTAGATTACTGCCGGCTTTTCTTTCTAATTTGACCACACCAGCATGTGGCCCATCTTTGCAAACATGTATCTGTGTATAAATGTCGACAAAAGACACTAATTTTGGCACTGGGAGATTTCTGGTTTCTGTTTGTAGTCAGCTTGTAGTACTGCAATCAAACACGTGAACTGTAAAAAAGGGATTTTAAAACAAGCAGCTCTCATTTGAGAACAACGAAGCTTTTTTTATTTGCTTTTTTAATGTATATGTATCCATGCTGTTGTATGAAACTGGACGCCTCGAATCATACTGGTATCTGGATCTCCTGACTACACTGGAAGCTTCTAAATATGGTGGCTTTCCTCAAGTACCAAGCTAGACTACTTATTGGGTTCCCAATTTTTGTGTCCATCCATTCTCTTCCACTTATCCTGTTCAGGGATGTGGGGGGGGGGGCTGGAGCCTACCCCAGCTGTCACGGGGTGAGAGGAAGGGTACACACTAGACAATCTGCCAGCAGGGTTAACACAGAGAGACAAACAACCATTCATGCTCACGTTCACACCTGCAGTCAGTTCAGGACCACCTAAGAGTCCAAAGTCATGCGACCCTGTGGATGACTTTGGACTGTGGGAGGAAGCTGGAGTACCCGGAGAGCAGCCACGCAGACATTGGGAGAACCTGCAAACTGGAAACAGAAGGACCCCAGCCTGGATTCAAACCCAGGACCTTCTTGCTGTGAGGAGGCAGTGCTAACTGCCGCATCACCGTGCCGCTGAATTTAGCAACTTTGGGACCAGCTGGGAACACACCTGTTTTTGAGATTAACAGTTGTGTTTTCTCTTTGGCTTTATAATGAAACTTTCCATGTAAATAGACTGTATCTGTCAGATAATTTATCATTTAGATACATGCTGTCAAACATTAGCATAAAATACTTAGTATAATCAATTTTGATCAAAATTCCTTCTTCAAAATAACCGAAGACAATAAAACCCATTATCTGACTCAGAGTCTTTTTTATGTGGAATAAACAAAGGAAATATCTTTAAAATATACCACAGTTGCTCACACAGGAACCCACATCCACTCAGTCAGAGCTTTGTTAGCAGATTCAGTTATTTGTTTTTCATCTGCCTATTACAGCGTATAAATTCACAGCTGTTACCCTGGCTGCAGGAGCCCAGAAAACCCCTGTGCCATCCCATTTTTAATAAATGACACACACTTCAAAGCAAACCCACATCCACAAATTACCATGAACCTGAAACACAACATCTGCATAGACCTTAGCATTCTGTGCAGGCCCTCCTAACCTCTATTACTGAAAACTGCATATGACTTTTTGGAGTCTGTAGGCAAGGGAATATTTTTCTGTACCAGAAGCTTTTTGGTTAACATGCCACTTTAGTCTTTGTGCTTTTGACCAGTAACATCAGAGAAGGCTTTCGCTTCATGCAGGTTAACGGACTGTGAGCTAAAGTGGGACAACACCTGCAGAATGTCATCCTGAAACACCTGCATACAGTCTGAGAGACATTCAACTTTATATTCAATTTTAAAGCTTTTTTTTTGCATTCATAATCAGGCTGTAAACAATGTTGAGCACATGGTATTAGTTATACAGACATCTGCTGGCTATAGCAGAAGCCCTAAAACACTGGCTGTAGCCCCCCCACAGGGTAAGACATCAGAGAACAGCCACGAAAGTCTCTCATTAAATCCATCCGAACTAATCCAAAGTTTAGATCCTGACATGTAGAATCATGTAGTAGCTTAAGAGGAATTTAATTCATGCAACATGTATCATGCACAGTTATCATTAATAATTCATTAAAGAGGTGCACTATTGCTCAGATTACCTCCAGTTATGTTAGCATTGACAGTTTTGGTAATCAGTGTTTTATTTTGTCTACTGTTTGTGCATTTGTTTCCTTATTTGTTTTTTTTGGCTTTTTCCTTTTTAAGAAAAGAAGCTGTTCATTAAGAACAAACTGCTGTTTGCTACCACAGGATTTTTTTTTTATTGTCATCCTGTGCAACACTGTGGCTCTGACCTGCTGTGTTTTATATTTTCAAACAGTGGAGGAATTTTCATTGAATTTGTTCATAATTTGAAATAATAATAATAATAATAAAAGAATATTGACTCCTAGATGCTTAACTTTAATTAGTTGTTTTAACTACAAAAACAGAAATTTAACCCCCCCTATAAAAAAATAAAATAATTCAGACACTGTGAAACAGAGGAGTGAAAGATAAAATGGTCAGTAGTCAAGCATCCATCCCTCTCTGCTCAGGCTAACTACCAAATACGGTCACGCTGCTCCAACTCATTTCCTCCTTTGTTACATATACAAGTAAGATCAAACAAAGCTGGACTAAAGCATATAAATCTGTGCATGTACTCAATGAGACATGCGTGTATTCATCAACACATAACCATAAGCAGACTTCATTCACTCCCTTAGGCTATGTTGCCCCCAACCAAGAGCTTTCACACTAGGATGGTCTCCCCCTGTCTGGGTCCCAGGAGACTGTGTGAAAGAGGACTATACAAGTACTGTATGTGT
Source organism: Archocentrus centrarchus (assembly GCF_007364275.1). Classification (NCBI taxonomy): domain Eukaryota; kingdom Metazoa; phylum Chordata; class Actinopteri; order Cichliformes; family Cichlidae; genus Archocentrus; species Archocentrus centrarchus. Next base: position 2,418,320 of record NC_044349.1, read on the forward strand.
GTGACTGTGTGTAGCAGACAGCAACTGCCTCTCAGGGTGCCTGTGCTTTAGCCATGGTGTTATCCCAGTGGATGAGAGTGAAGAGGAGTCTTTTCTTTGCAACTGCTGACTGAAGTCCTCATATGAGTGCCTGGAACAAATGGATTAAAGAATAGCATAATCTGAGGCAGTGGCATGCCAACTCACTCCTCCACCACACTGGACTCATCTCATGCCAATTCATAAGACACATTGCTATATGAAAGCATGGATTTGTAAGGTTTTCATAGAAAAAAATTTGTCCCAATATGCTGATGGTAGACTCCATATATATATATATATATATATATATATATATATATATATATATATATATATATATATATATATATATATATATATATATATAAAACAATATTCCAGCTTATAACTGGAAGAGGAAGCAACAAGTTTTGTTGTTGTTTAATACTTGCTAGTTTAGGCTTTGTTAACTGGTGGGAATGTGTCTCTAGAACTCAATCAATATTATGCATTTTGTACATCTCTAGTGGTTTTCTCTAATTGCTCTTACTGTATGTGAGAGGTTTTTGTAATGGCAAATGTATCTGTGTTTGCTTTTAGATGGTTCACAATCATCTACACTATGAGAGCAAAATCACACCAGCCCTCTCTAATAATTTCCCTAGTTAGTCATGCATCACAAGCACACAGACATAATCATAAAACACAGCTAACACAGGAGTTTTTTTTTTGTTTATTGTCTTTATATGTCGTAGTATTCTGCAGTTCTACTTTTATTGTGCACAAATAAGCGAGACTGCCTCCATACTGATTTTTTTTGATACATCTACAATTCAAAAATAATTTGTTTTTTGTTTTTACCAGTATAAAATGTTACCAGACTGTGGATTGATAATGACACAGTCAGCACACACATTTCTCTTCAAATAAGACTTCTGTTGAATTTAAATTTCACTTTGGATGATGAGTAAATGTATCCACCTGAATTAAACAAGGAAATAAAATTCAGGATTTTGCTTGCTAAAAATGTTTCACCTCTCATCTTTATGTAGCTTATGCATTTCACTTTGTTGGCACTTTTCATTGTTGGCAATTAATACAAACTCTGTACAAAATATGTTTCTTAAACTGTGAGGTAGCGCTGTATGACCCAGGCCTTTATTTCATTTCTTTTAGGGCAACAAACCCAGTGTTTGGATAGCAGTTACACTAAAATTTATATAGACACGATATGCCCAACCACAGAAACTTAATCATGCCTGTTAGCGTGCACTTCACATGGGAACACTAGTCCTTCAGTACATCAAACACAGGTTACTCATAATATTCACAAGGTTACAATCCATAAAAGTAAAGGCTGGGCCGATATCAAGAACAAGCACAACACATAGTGTCTTCATTTAGATAAATTCAACTTCTATCTGGAAGTTTGGATATTCAGACCAACAAATAAATAAATGAATAAAAACAGAAGCTAGAGTAACAGATGTGTTTATCAGGGAACTCGAAAATAACAGGTAAAGAAGAAGAACCACTGGAAGAACCAATTCCAGAAGCAGCGCAATTATTTAGTCATAGAGGAGCTCGAAAAATAGCAACCTGCCTTTTAACCCAACTATCAGTGGCTGTGGCATTAAGAGATGATGCCTCATCAATCAGTGCACTGTAGGAAAATAAATAACACAGTAAGGAACTGACTGCTATTGTAAGTGTCAGCATTCACCAGTCATTTGCCAGAATGAGAGGTTCTGTAGCCCTCTGTCCACCTCTCCACTCAGTCCCTCCTCTTCCTATCCTTCTATCTCCTGTCATCTGTCTCAGTGGCAGCCTGTCCTTCTCAAGGTCTGCTCACTCATTAATCATCATTCCCTCCTAAAGTTCTTTCCCACAGATACACAAAAATACACACACTGTGTTAATCACTCACTCCTAACACAATGCCCTGACTATAATTATTCCAAGCCGTGTGATCTTTTATCATTACTCTTGTTGTGCTGGCAGCAGATTGTCCCTAAAAAACATTAACCCCCGTCACTGTCCATCATTACATCATATAGCTTAAGCAAGCGAATACTAAATAGACTCTTAATGCATTGATTTGAGACACAAGCGCTGAGGGTGGTTATGAAGCTGGTTATAAAGAAATGAGCGTCTCCGATTGGCCCTTTGGTGTTCAAAATAAATTTTAAACATATAAAAGTATGAACGATGAAAAGAAAGGAGAAACTGCTGGAACATTAAGGCAGTTTAAAGGGTTACATCACTGAAAGTCATTCCAGCACAGCAAAACAGAGAAAGGTGCAAATAATTTATGACTATCATGGGAACCTCACAGAGGTTATTGAGTCTGAAGGCTGAATCAATATATATATATATAAAAATTCCCCACTCACCCTGCGGGCGGTCTTTACCCTCCAAGCTTGGGTCCTCTACCAGAGGCCTGGGAGGTCCTGCAGTATCTTAGCTGTTCCCAGGACTGCGCTCTTCTGGACAGAGATCTCGGATGCTGTTCCTAGAATCTGCTTGAGCCATTCTCCCAGTTTGGGGGGTCACTGCCCCGGTTATTCCGATTACAGAAGGGAGCACTGTTACCTTCACCTTCCACGTCCTCTCTCACTCTTCTGTCAGCCCTGGGTATTTATCGAATTTCTTGTGTTCCTTCTTCAGATCAGTGATGGAGGGGAAGGTGCTGTTCTCATATTGTTCCCCTGTCACTGAGAGTACACCTTGGATGCTTGGCAGTTTCTCAGGTATGGGCAGCTTGTTGTACTTCTTAGGCACCCCCTTTCTGCAGCTGTGATAGTTGGCTAGCTTTTCTTCATGTTGCATTGATCTTGGCCTCTAGTCTTCTTCTCCATGGAGGGTCCAGGTTTCCAGCTTACCCATGACCTCAGGTCAGCTGCACTTGAATTCAACATACTAGTTGTTCTTGGGGCTTGGAACCCAAGTGTGGGGTTGATGTTATCTCCCCCCTGACCTGATGTCCTGGCTCCCCCTTGCTGTTGCATTTGTGTTTTATTTGATCAATCTCTAGATGCGATAGCGGTTGCTTCTTGTGGATGTTGAAACACTGAGCTACTAGTTGTTTTGATGTTAGTCTTGATGTTGGGTTTCAAAGAATCCACTGGTCTCACATCCTCTTCATGAAACCCCTTTCACTGAGGTTCCATACCAACACTTGCCTGTTCTCATCTCTTGTCCAATTATGCTGCATCTTTGTTTGGGTAGCACACTTCCCATCAGTATGCCCTGGTTCCTCAACACCTGACACGGACCTTGTCAACCCAGGTGATGACCAAGCTGCCACAGCTTCAATTATATGTTTCTTGCTCATATTCCAAGGTAGGCTTGGGTACCCTGTGACGACTATAAACTGACAAATGTGGAAAACCTGAGACTGAGGCTGTTCACCAGTTGCATTCATTATGTTGAATATTGTAAGAGTGGACTTATTAATACTAAAAGACATAGCATAAGGTTTGCTCTTAAATAGGTCAATGTGGAGTGGTTTTACTGGGGTGGCATACTTGATGTCAAATGTGGCTGTATGTGGCCTGTAAATTCAAACAAATCTGGCACTGGTGGTCTGAGAAGTGACGCCTGGCTGACTTACTGACTCAAGTTAGAATAAGGTTATTTGGCAAGAGCTTCACTGCAGAAGAGGACCTAATTACTTCCAGAAAAAGCAAGTTTTCATTTATAAACATACACGTTCCTCTGTTCCACTGAGATTCCATCATAGGTGGAGAATTTTCATTGATAGTAGTAGCTGCTGATGAATTTGTAAGTTTAACTATTGCATATGCTGGCTGACAATTATTTAATTTTTTTTACAACATCAGAGTAAAAGTTGAGCATGTGATTAGGTCTTCGGTGCTTGCATACTTGAAAGCAGTGATGTGTGATTAATGCATAAATCAATGCAGTAATGTGACTCAGTAAAGAGAAATAAGTACAGAGAAAGTTGAATCACATGGCGCAGGAAACGTTTGCAGTATCCAGGAACAATGGTCTTACTGTAAGTGCTTTATGGTAAACAGTGCAATGGTGTGCACCGCACACACCCACACCGATTCTGATCAATGACCAGCAGTGCAAGAATGACAGCATCAAATTTCTGTAAGCTTGAACACAGGGCCACGGCAGCATTTCATCATTTCAAGGCTACTTCTTAAGTTTCGAGGAGTTCAGAAGCCCATACCAACTGAAATGACAATTTAAAAAGGAACTGGCAGTTGAGCTCAGTTCTACCTTAACTCTTCAAACACTGACTCTTTCATGTTTGACATTCCCTTTGGAAAGCTCAGACAAGGCTTCACCCAGGTGATGAGCTTTGATATGCTGATATCAGGTTGTATGGATATCAGGTAAAGACATCCTTGACTTTTCCACCATGTCACAGCCTCTTTCTCTCTGTCTTTGTCATTCTTGGCTCTCCTCTGTGTTACAGTACTAAGAGTATCAAAGCTGGGGGAGGGGGGGGGGTTGTTGCTGTTGTTGGTGTTTTTGTTTGTTTCACTCAAGGTTTACATTTGTGTTGTTTTACACAATTATTACAACTGTTGTTGTGGTAGGGGCTACTGTGAAGTCTTTTTCTGTTTGTTCTGTTTTGGTGGTGATAGTGGCTCTCCCTCTTTTTCTTTAGTCATTCATTTAAAAAAACTAACTTTAATATATCACCATCATTCCCTTCTTGTCTCCTTTTTCAACCAGTCACTTCTTTTGTTACTTCCCCACATAAATAACAACCATGTTTCTAAAATTAATTCTGAAATTGCATTTTTTTTTTAAGCAAGCCAGCCAACTTCAGAAGAATTGTGCGTTTGTTCATTTGCTTGTCATCAAACCACCGTGCTATATTTATAAAAAGAAATCTCCAAAATTAGAGCGAGAGATGCATTTAAGCCTTGCTCACTTAGGCTCTCCGAATTTCACTTAGCTGTAACATCCATCCAATCATCGTTTACCTCATATCAGGGTCCATATCTCAGGGGCACCAGTTTATGCAGAGATGCCCAGCTCATTCAGCAAAGACACCAACCAGCTGAGCGACATAACCCCTCCACAGTGTCCCCTCTCTGCCTGGTTGGATGTACCCAAAACACTTGTCCTAGGAGGCATTTAGGGAGCTCATTTTAATGCATAGGAGCAGCAGCTCTACTCTGAGCTCCTCCTGAGTGACAGAGCTCCGCAGTCTATCTCCAGACATCCTTTGGAGGACAGGGCTCCACCTGTTATCAGTGCTTTGTTAATTAACAAACTCATCTGAACAGCCTGTGTTCACCTTTCCTTAGTTGCATCGACACAAAACTGTGGGGGACTGTGAAGCCTTAACTATACTGTATATAGATTTGTTGTACCTAATCTGTTCTCATGTGTGGTGCTCAGTCCATGCATGTGGTCTGTTTTGTCAGTGTGATGGGGAGAATGGGACCATAACATCCAGAAGTCTGTAGTCTGAATTTTCATATTCATATACTGGAGCAAAATGGAATTATCATGCTGACAGCCTTTAAACAGGAAACACAACCCGGCATCAACATTCAGCACTCAACACTCTGGCCTTTGAGGATACAAGCAGGTTACATTCCCAGCTAATAACTAACACTCCTCATTTGTATTGATTTTCAGTCTTGTTTTTTTTTTTTGATGAAAAGCTTCATGTTTTACTGTGAATCCAGCATCACATGCACTGATAACAAACACGCAAAATCATCAATCTTTTCAATTAGTTTCGGGTAATCCAACGTGAATTCCTGCTTGTTCAATTTCATGTTGCTTTAAAAAAAAAACTGTTCATAATTACACCAACATATGCTTCTGTTCCAACAATCACTTCGCCTTCCACTATTTAAGGGATCCAAATCAGAGTGCCAACATTACAAAAGGATAATCAATAAATGTGAGTTTGGCACTTGAAACCGAGCAGAAAAGAGAACAGCTGCTGATTTGACAGCCATTCATGTGGTACTCACAAGAGAGCACAAAAAATGTTATTATTTTCTTATCGGAAAATAATATACCATCATTAATATAAGATATACTTAATTCTGAGACATACTTTTGTGTTATTCATCTAATGTAATGTAATGGTCCTCAAAGATCAAAGATGTAGCTGAGCAAAACAAAGAGAAAAAATGATTATAATCCATCCATCCATCCATTCACACTCACATTCATACCTACTGGCAATTTAGAGTCACCAATTAACCTAACCTCAGTAAATGCATGTCTCTGGATGATTATAGTGATGATGTCAGTTAGAATCAAAGTTTTGTTTTACTTTTTCCCAATTTATCTTCATTAAGGTGAACTTATTTGTTTGGTTCATTGTTCTTGTTATTCTATCTCTTCTGATTGAGAACAGCAGTATATGATTTTGATAGATAACAATTCATTCTCCTCAGTAAAGTCTTTAACAGCATCTAAATAAACAATAGTAATCTGATTAGACAGATCTATCCTGATTACAGTATCCTAGAACACCACTTTGCATTTTCATTACGTTCTGTAACACACAAGTTGGTACTACAGACTTCTTAAACAGGATGAGTGCAGCAAAACTTTTCAAAGAGAGATCCCAACTCAAAATACATTATAAACTGTGCATTATAAATGTAATCCATATGTAACAACCATATTTGAATATGCAGAGTGCAACAGGTGATTTTCTGTTGCAATTCCTGAGCATTAAATAATTCCCTTTGAAGTGTTGCCATCATGTCCTATATAATGTATTGTGTTCCACTATCAAAGACTGCCATGCAGTGGCTGTGTGGAACAGGATGTGGCCTGTTTTCTGTTTTGAGGAGACACAGCGAACTAGTATTTCTAGCTTGATGCCATGTGACAGCTTTGGTACACAGTTGGTGTATTCATATTTGGAAACCTACTAGAGCTCTGTATGTGAATACCTTTCTCAGACATCTGTCCTGCCACAAAGCTAAAGGGACCGCAATGAATGGATTAAAGGAGTGGAAATTCAATAAATTGAGTTGGTTTTGTGAGGACTCGCTGAGTGATGAGTGAGAATATTATCTGACTCATGCTAAGGCCTTGACAGCCGGCAGATCTAAACTGAAAACCTTTCAGTTTTTTTTTGTTTGTTTAACATGTTAAAAATATTTTTAATGGAGGTAATTAGGATGATGACCTCCAGTAGAGTTCGACACATCTGTGCTGAAAGCCACAACTGCAGTTGATGTTTCTCAGAGCTCACACAAGCTGTGACATCAACAGTCGTGCCGGTTACTGCTGGTTAATTCTGGTGTTTGAGGCGCTGCAGTCCCAACAACACTGGGATGAATTAATTTTTTTCTCCAGATCACCTCAGTTTGTTTTGTTTACTTTGTTTTTAAATAAATTATAACTACACAGTCCTGCTTGCCACAGTTTTAATGAATCATGTTTCCTCCAACTGACCTTCATCAGGTACAAAATAATTACTTATTATAAAATTTTCCTCAAACACTTAGTTATTTAATTTTTTTTTTTAAATTTTGTCTTCCTTCGCACCTGTCATTTATTCAGGTGCACAGAGAATAATACCATGGACGTTCTCCAGGTTCTGTTTTTTTTTTTTTCTCCTTTCTTTTGTTTTGACTTCTTCTTCAGCTCCTAACAAGATCAGAAACTAATCTAAAAAAAAAAAAGAGGACTTGAATGCTGAGATGATGAAGAGGTAAGAAATAACTATGGAATACTAGAAATTATTAAACGGCATTATAAATTATTGTAGACATCAAATGTTGATGATTTGCTTCTTACCTGCTCTGCTCTATCTCCACCTTCTGCTTGAACAGGTATAATATAGACTCTATTCTACTCTACTAGAATTACTGAGGTGAAGAGGCAGCACGTGTGTTCAGGACTGAGAACACACAATAACACAATAAGAGACACAATAACACACGGATAAAGGACCTGTCTGCTTTTCCGATAGCGCACATCACTGTGTACCTGATGGAGCAGATGGAGAGCAGATACAACACAGAGCAGATGTACTGGTATTATGCCTTTGAATTTACATGTATATTTCACCTTTAAATATGTCTGAGTGGACAGCAAGGTATTTGTAAAGGATGAGATGCAGATCATGACAGTGACTAAACATACCTGAAGCCACGTTCCAAACAAGAAAAGTCTTCACTTTCTTTAGGTGGATAACAGCCAATTAAACATTATCTTTTGGGGTTGGTGGAAGATGGATTACAATTATGAAGATTAATTTGTGGGTCTCGTTTTACTCAAGCACATTGTCATCATTATTTCCTCTTTTTGCTCTTCCCTGTCTTAGTCTTAATCGCTCGTGGACCAGATCCACCGTCCATCTGCAGCTTTTCCCTTGTGATGCTGCTGTTGAAGCAAAACCTTGAGGCTCTCAGAATATGTCAGCTGTTCACCATTTACAGACTCTTCACAGTAGCACATTTACACTAACACTACCTCACATTTGAGGTAGTGTTTGATTGAAAGAATAAATCACCATGCCAATTGGCACTGGCATCATTAAGTGAAGATCTGGGGCCCTACTACTGTAGAGATTTAAGAAGAGGTGCAGCATCAGTTTGGTGACTGAAAGGTTTGCACAGTTATTTTCCCTTCCTGCACATGTTTTTGTCAGAGTTTCCCTCAATATTTTGGGAGGATAGTATTTAAATGAATTATGTAAATGTGATTTACTAAGGTGGGTTGGCAATTTACTGCAAAGTGAGTCAAATTTAACTTTGAGGCAAATAAACTTATTTTGTGTTGGATGTGGCTATGATTGTTTCAGCTATGAGCAATAATTTATTCAGCATGCCAAGGGGAGGTGTTATGAGAAGAAGTGCATAATTGGCATGAGTATACAGCTAAATGTTGTAACCTGGTATCACAGATATGGATGTTTTCCTGTAGCTCGTCCCTGAGTCCTCAGCCTGAATGTTATTATCATGTGTGACTTTTATCACTCTCTCATGGTGAATTTTGGCCTCTTTTAAGGTCTCAGTACAGCATTTTGGTCAGGTTGAGGTCTGGACTTTAACTGGACCATTGCATTGACTCTTTGTCAGCCATTCTGTTGTAAATTTGTTGCTGTGCTCGGGATCATTGTCCTGTTGCATGACCCAATTTGTGCTAAGCTGTGGCACAGATGGCCTCACATTTGACTCTGGAACACTACAGAGTTATAAAGAGTTCATGTTCATCTCTACGACTGCAACGTGTCCAGGTCCTGTGTTTGCCAAACAAGCTCAAATCATCACCCCTCTGCCGCCGTGCTGGATAAGTGGTGTGAGGTGTTTGTGCTGAGTGAAATTGTTCCAAAAGTCATGTGTTTTGTTCCAATGCCACTTTGCACATCTAAGCCATGCTGCAAGGTTATTTTTTAGAGAGGGTTTCTCTTGTCAACCCTCCCAAACAAGCCATACTTGCTGAGACTTTCCATGAGCTTTAACATTTAGCATGCTAACTGACTGACTGATAAATTAATCAACTGCATTTTAATGCTTTAATACCTGCTACTTACCCTCTTAATTCCTGTGGAAGCAATAAGTGTATATTAGGGTGAACGTAATTTTTCACAGGACTACAGAGAGCACTATGAAAACTTCTCCTCTGTAATACCAGTACTACCAGTACTTTGATGAAACACTGTAACTTAATATGGAGTGTGAGAGGGAGGAGAAGACTCCCTATAAAAGATCCCTTACATTACATTAATGTATTTAAAGATCTGTTAAAAAAACAGATAGTCCTGGGGCAGACCAATGTGTTATTTTCATGTCTGCATCTTACAATATATATTATTAACTTTAAATAAACACCTGCAGCATCACATGGCGTGCAAAACAAAAAAAAAAAGTGAGTGCATTTATGTACGTGTCACAGCAACAATAACTTCATTAACAGGTGACAGGGTCAGGCTCTCCCTATAAATAATATTCCCTGCTCTCCCAGACATCCTTCAGGTGAGCTGTTACACATAGATTTGAGGTTTATACAGAACAGTTTGTAATAAGACACCTGTGAGATTTATCCAGAGATCACACACATCTGGGGGACACAGCCCCCGGCACTCGTTCTGAAATGCCACAGCATCTCAGGTGTGTAGAGTCTGTAGGTGAAGCAGTTACGCAGCTTCATATATATGCAGGAAGTGGTGGGATGTAGTGAATAGCTTTTCGGTGTCACACGCTTTTGTAGCATTGTGCTGTTATTTGCAGGGAATTTGATTTTAAGTAAACAGGTAAGTAAACAAAGTGGCACGCTGTGTGAGATCATGTTGTGCTCTGGCACTCCTTAAACGAGAGTCTTAATGCCTTGAAATGGCTGGAGGGATGCATTAAATCTTCTCATAAAGTAGCTGTGGACAATATGTGTGTTAAGACTCATCCACAGTAACAGACAGTCTCCCTTTACAGTGTTCTGCTTTAACCGCAATAAACATTCGTTTCTGATGAATCTAAATACATTTAGGAGTTAGTGTTTAATCAGTGTTATTCCCCAAATTTTCACCATTACTCATAATTTCATCTTATTTTATACTCTTTGATCTTGTTGGCAAAATAACCAAACTGCCCATTTTGCCACTAGTCTTGACACTTTGTGCTCTCAGTAGGGCTTCCACAGACACACAGCCTCATGTTTAAATGTGTAAAACTCACACAACGAGAGGCTTTGTTCGGATGGTCACCCACTAGGCTTAATTCATTATTTTCCTCTAGATCACTGTTGATCTCTTGTTCCTGATTGTTAGCTTCTGTTCATTCTGCACCCCCGCTCTCTTCCTCTCTCTCTCAGTGGAGTTAACATGTTTACCGACAGTCTCTTTATACACCATCTCCTCCGCCTACGTCAATCCCCTCCACACTACAGCACATTATCCATCACCTTTGCTTTTACCTGTCAGCAAGGACCCACACAGACTGCATGCTGAGACTCATTACTAAGTGTTACATTTCCATCTGTGTGGGCTATGCCAACAGGCACGCACGCACACACACACAGACACACAAGCAGTAGCCGAATGGTTAAATGGGCCTTGAATGAACAAAAAAAAAGTCAAAGAGTCACTGAACAAGCAGGAACAGAAGAAGACATATACACCCTATTTGACTGTCTGCCAATACACTTAATGAAAGAAGTGATGAGTTATTGACAGCTACTTGTAGCTAAAGCTGCTGAGGTGTCTATTGCTGTCTCCTGTGTGCTGACGCACACACAGACACACACGTAGACAGCCCTGGCATTTAGATCAAATGTCCGATACAGCGTTCCAAGCAAAAATAGTTATGTCTCATTCTGCATTTGCGCATGTGTGCCTGTGCAGGTTTGTGGGTGCGTTATTGGCATTGAATATTGAATACATCATCATTAATGCTTCATGAATGCTATTTATCTTTGAGTGAGTCTTTATGTGTATACATAGCTGCATGCACGCGATGAGGATTCAATAATTCACAGTGAGTTTGTGTGTCTTTCAGCGTCTTTATGATTTATACAATAAAATATTTGAGATGTAGCAGGTTTAAAGGTCCATTTAGAGCCACAGAACCAGTGCACAACTGAGAATAATTATTATATTTGCAGTGAGTATATGCACACAGTTGCAACTATCCTCCAGCGCACACACACACACACACACACACACACACAGGAGGAGAGAACAGGACCCATGAAGGATTTATAGTTTTGTTTCCCATGACTTCCCTGAACGCACATAAAATTAACAAATGTATCCACCCCCGTGATCCTCGTTCCCGCTCCTACTTCCACCTTGTCCTCCTCCTTCTCTCCACCCCCCCTCCCCTCCCCCACTCATTTGGTGTGAAATTAAACATTAAAGCCCAAGAGCAAATGATTTAAGGTGGTTAAATATGGATTCATTTCCTACAACAATTTCCTAATAAGTCTCTGCAAAAATATAGATAAATAAAGTGATATTTAGTGACAGAGAAATAAACATTTACAAAGCTACTACTGCACCAATCATAATCTTAAGCACCTAACATGTAGAGTTGGAGAATTATCAAAAATGGTATTGTAGACTTTCAACCCTTTCAGTATCTAGCCAATGCCTTTACTAATGAAAAAACAATTTTCTAATATATTTGTCTTAGCAAGACATAAAGTCTAAAGCTCATCAGGCTAACTTGGTCACAACAGCAATGATGACACATTATCATTCCACATATCTGGACATATATGACAATATCTGACAATTCAAAATACTCACTGAATTATCTGCCCTGCATGAGTCAGAGGAGTATCAGAGAAATCACAGAGTCCTGAAGGAACATGGTCATCAGTCCAAAGTGTTGTGGCAATCTATGCTGCACGTGCTGACATGATTCAGTCCTTAACAAAACAGTGTGCCAGCTGTGACAAGTAAAGTTACTTGTCGTGGCTGTGTGTGGCCATCCCATCTGTAAAGCTGTTGTACAGAGCAAGGCGGTCAATTTATGGAAATAACAAAAATTGTGATGACAGGCAAAATGTAAAAAAAAAAAAAAAGAAAATGTCTAGAGGTCTTTTCATTTGCTGTTTCCTTGTGTTTGTTTTTAATTACCAGCAGAACATGAGCCCAGTGTTGGCCACACAGTGTTGGTCATTCCTGAGTAATTTGCATATCACTGCTATTCAGAATAAATTATCCTACAGATTGTAACCTATTGATTCTGTGAGCCATCTGATCTCCCCCTTTGGGGTCATTTTCTAACAGTGTGGCAAGTAAATAATATGATTTGTTTTGCTTTGCACTCATTTCTTGTAAAGAAACTTCAACAATAAATAATGAAAGTAAACTCCAGAGAGAAACCCAAATGTAAACAGTGTTTCTGAAGCTTAGCACAAGAAGATTATAGATTAAGAGTCATTTTTTTTAAAATAGATTTATTATATGCTGTATATGAAGAGTTTAGATGCAAACCCCTCTAAATCTGCCTGGACACTTTTCTGTTTTTTATCTGGCTCTTATGGTAAAGTTCAGTAATTTCATTTCACAGGCAATGGTAAGGTTATCATTGAGAGAACAAACCGCCTTTTTTTCAAAAATGTAAATATAGTCATTTCCCTACTTAACAAATTCTATATAGTTAAAATACATATATAGTTAAAAGTGGCAAAATCACCTTTGATTGAACTGGAAACACTGAAAATAATGAAAGAATAGATAATAAATTAGAAATTCACAATTTCTGGGGGTTAAGAGAGTGGGTAGGTTCATCCATAGCCATACTTATACGTACATTTTCAGATAAGACGCATTTATTCTCTTCAGCCTGCCCTCTGCTCAGTGTGAATGAAGGCAAAAGGCACAAATATTAGACTATCATAAAAAGATTTCTACATAGATTCCCACAGTACAACCACAATAGCACAGAATGGCAGCATATTTGTTTTAATAATAAGAGAAAAGTAGATACTACGCTGCCGTGGTCATGATGATGGAGGGGCGCGAATGGGGGAATATGACTGGCGCCACCCGCATGTGGGTGCACGCCGAGCAGCCCAAGCTGCTCCGCTGCCCTGCAAGCAGACTGTGAGAGACCCTCGGCAGTGAAGGAAACGGGAGCGCCGCTGGCTCCGCGCTGGCCGGAGAGTACGCTCGGCAGCCAGCAATGACCCTTCCGCAGGTTCACTGACGGAAATCTTATTTCGACTTTTACTTCCCTTCAAATCAAGTTTGATTGCTGAACATTTTTTCTACACACAAAATAGCGCTAAACTCACCAGCAGCTGTGTTTACAATCTGATCACCACCTACAAAAGCCGGCTCCTCAGTGCAGCAGTGCAGAAGATACAGTACTTCAAGTCACATGATTCGATCTTGCGTTTTGATTGGTTCTAGGGATTTAGAGGCTTTTAGGGCAATGGGAAGTGGCGTTTAAAGGCTTTTGACAACACAGACAGGCGGAGACGGTATTTATGATGCAAAATCATTTGTTTAGTAGCGTTTAGCAGCTTTTGCATCTGAACTCTTTGTATTATCTTCTGAAGTTCAAATCTGAGGTTCGACTAACGGACAAACTCTCCCTTCCAGCACCCTGGCATAGACCTTCCCGGAGAGGCTGAAGAGTGTGATCCCTGGATAGTTGGAGCACACCCTCTGGCCCCCCTTCTTGAAGATGGAAACCAACACCCTAGTCTGCCAATCCAGAGGCACTCCCCCAGATATCCATATGACGTTGCAGAGGCGTTTCAAATAACATACAACCTCCAGAGCCTTCAGAAACTCAAGGTAATCTCACCTACCCCGGGGCCTTGCCACCAAAGAGCTGTTTAACTACCTCAGTGACCTCACCCGTAATGATGGGAGAGCAGGCTCAACAATGGAGATGTGGAACATGGTCCCTTTAGATTCAATGTGCTCAACCTCCCTTGGAAAGCTGTTGAAGTTCTGCCTGAGGTGGGAGTTGGAGATCTCGTGGACATTCCCAGCACACCGGCAATATATGTTTGGGTGCACCACCTCTCACCGAGGGCAACTCCAGACTGGAACGGAGTCCAGCCCCTCTCTAGGAGGCTGGTTCCAGAGCCCAGGCTGTGTGTTGAGGTGAGCCCAACTATATCTAGCTGGTATCTCTCAACCTCACACACTAGCTCAGGCTCCTTCCCCACCAGAGAGGTGACATTTCATGTCCCAATAAACAGCCTTGATAGCTCAGTCTGCCATGGCCTCTGCCCTTGGCTGCCACCCGAAACACACTGCACCCAACCCCCACATTACCTCCTGCAAGTGGTGGGCCGAAAGGAGGGCAAGCCCATGTCTCCTCTTTGAGCTGCGCCTGCCCAGGTCCCACAGGCTAAGGCCCAGCCATCAGGCACTCTCCAGGGTGGGGCCCCATTAACCCTATCCCACAGGGTAAACTTGATCTTTCTCTTATAAAGGTCACTGATTCTGTTCATAGGTTTAATGGGCAGAATTTCTAGGTGCGGACAAGTGGAGGAAGGCTTCCGCCTTGGTGGCCTCAGAATCTCATCTCTGCTTTTTGCAGATGATGTGGTCCTGTTGGCTTCATCAGGTGGTGGCCTCCAGCTCACACTGGAGGTGTTCACAGCCGTATAAGAAGGGTGGATATGAGAATTAGCACCTCCAAGTCTGCGGCCATGGTCCTCAGCCATAAAAGGGTGGAGTGCCCCCTCTGGGTCAGGGATGACTTGCTGCCTCAAGGGGAGGAGTTTAAGTTTCTTGTGGTCTTGTTTATGAGTGGGAGGAGAGCAGGGCAGGAGATCGACAGACAGATTATGTCTGCGTCTGCAGTGATGCGACTGCTGCACCGGTCCATTATGGTGCGGCTGGCCGGCATGTTTCGACTACTGTTTGTTTATGAAAATGTTTTTGTACATATTATACTTTAATATATTTTAATAATATCAACATTTAGCAATAATTCAGGAACAAAAAACAGTATTTTATGTTTTTACCCCAGAGTCACCTCAAACATTTACCTAAACGTAGGCTCATAATGCTGGGTCTGGAGCATGGAACTATTTACTCTGGAGGAGGCTGTAAAACTTTGTGAAAGGAGTCTGATGTGAGTCAGCTCACTTCTGTTCGATGACAGTGGTACTGAGGTGAGTTGTTGAGGATTTCCAGATTTTTTCTGTTGTTAAGCACTTCTGGTTTTGGCGCTGTTAGCAGCTGTTAGCCAGTGTTACTGAAAGTTTCTGTGACGCGGATCTAACATTAATCACTCAGACACTGAGTCCTTCAGTCAGGACTCTAACAAACAAGTGGTGGAGGAGACAAATGAAGAAGAGGAGGAGGAGGAAAAAGAGATAATGAGACATAAAATAAGGAAGAGGTAAGGAGAACTAGACAATTAAATGTACAAATGTACAATTCTTAGATGGTCATTATATAGTTTAAAAAAGCTACTTGTGATCTTTAACTGAAAACTAACTTGTAATTCATACTTTGTGGCAGTTTTAGCTATATTTATGTGTTTACAGTGTTTATCAGATTCCTCCTTTCTTTCAGTATTTTCAGGAATCTGGAACATTCTAGTAGAAATCTAAGGAGTACAGAGGGTTAAACACAACCAGACAGATCAAGCAACTCAATTTCAGTCGACTGAACTAACCTCCACCCACGCCCAGTGATCTTTAACAAAAGTCTCTGTTTCTACATAAGATGCTGGGTTTTTTTTTTACAGAATTTTCCTGAAATGCAGCCAGGGATTAATTCTCATTTTTGGCAACAAGCCATTTTGTGTTCACAAAACCATACAGTATATAAGAACCACTCTGATATGCTGACAGAAAAACAAGGTACACCTTCTGTTTATTCTAAGGTTTTTTTATATTAGGGCATAAAAAAAAAATTATCTGGTCCTTAGCTTCTAAAATTATTTAAACCTAATCTCAAGTATAAAACAGCACATAATGGCCAAATGCAGAAGTAGTGTGTGGAACAACACCTCATGATTCAATAGCTTATAGAACCATCTTTAGCAGCAATAACCTGATGTAATTGTTTTTTATATGACATCACGAGTCTCTCACATGATTGTGGAGGAATTTCAGCCCACTCTTCTTTACAACAGTGCTTCAAGTCCATTCAAGTTTGCCGACATTTGTTTATGCACAAGTCTCGTAAGGTCTCACTGAAGCACTTCAATCAGGTTGAGGTCTTGACTGTGACTGGACCACTGCAACACCCTGAGCCTTGGTCAGCCACTCTGCTGTAGATTTGCATGACTGACCTGTTGCATGACCCATTTTCAGCCAGACTTTAGCTGTTGGACAGATGGCCTTACATTTGATTCTATACTTTAGTATACAGAGGAATTCATGGTTGACTCATTGGCTGCAGGGTGGACAGGTCCTGTGTAAAACAAGCCTGAAACACCACCCCTCCACCGCTGTGTGCTGTGTGTGCTTTTTGCCAAATGTGGCACTGTGCACTACGGCCAGACGTCTCCACTTTGGGCTCGTCTGTCCAAAGGAAATTATTCCAGAAATCTTGCAGTTTGTTCAGATGGAACTTGGCAAACATGAGCCATGCTGCCGTATACTTTTTAAAGAGATGGCGCTTTGTCCTGGTAACTCTTCCAAACAAGTCACACTTCTTCAGTCTAATTCTAACTGTGATATGATGAACTTTAAAACTTGAAAATTTAACAAACTATCTGAAGCCTGTAGAGTCTGCAGCTCTACATGTTAACACACACACCTGAATGATCTAGGATTGGAAACTGCCAAAACTCCTGCTTTTATAGATGTGGCCATACTTGCTGATGATCAGTTAATCAAGCTCATTTGATTAGCAGCACCTGGCTGTTAGGCGCCCTCTTAATACCTATGGAAGCACTAAGGGTGTACTTAGTTTTTCAAACAGTTCTTGTTAAATAAATGTTGTAATGTTATGTGTTGTGTTTAAATAATGGATGGATGGATGGATTTTCAAAACCTTAGAATAGAAAGAGGGCATCATTCTTTTAACCGTGACTGTAAGGCTTTATTTATTTGGTCCAGCGTTTGTCATTCGAATCATTTTGTGACCAAAACCCCCCCAAACAGATTTGTTAAATACAATTAACATTCGGTCGCATTAGATAAAGCACAAGATACCAAAATCAAATATCTTTAAAAGAATGTTAAGACTATCCAGACTAAGACAGTAGAAAGACAGAAAGAGAGGAATTGATTAATCTCAAGGCTGGTCCATTGCAAAACACCTTTGGAGTGGATATGACTGCACGCCTTAAAGTGATTTATGCAGTAGTGCAAAAGCAAATTACATCTAATTACTTCTCATTGTGGCAATAAGGTGTTCTGTCATTCTTCTGTATTTGTTAGTGCAGCACATAAATATTACAGATTAGGCACTAGGCAGTAATTTGGGGTAGAGCTAATGACTTTTCATCACCTTAAATGTGAATAAACAGCAAACAGAGTGGAGGAAAGAGACTCGAGGAGGATGTAATAGAGACCCACACATTCCAAAATAAAATATTTTAAAGTCCTAAAATTAAAAATCAAGATAATCAGACAGTGTGAGATGTGACAGGCTGTGTGATTACACAGAGTGGATGCTGCTGAGCCTCCTCCAGCAAAGCTAATCTGTTTTCAAAAGGCTTATTTATATGTCATTGACACTAATGAAGGACATTTTGACAGCATTACAGCTCATTCATGTGCACTCAGAGTTTTTTTGCTATAAAAGAGCTTTATTGTACATACATCTCACAGTACATTTCATAGTTTATAAAGACTATGTAAAAAGTCCGATTGATGGCTAACTTCGACATTAGAGTAATGTATGCCAAATTAATTGGACACTGACAAATCATTAGGCTTCTTGAATATCTTAAACCAATCCACTGGTCCTACCCACAATGCTCTTTGTCTCATGAACTAAGGTGACACTTTGGCTTCTGTGTTGAGCACCATCTGCCCCACTTTATTCATTTACTTTTCCAGACCCACCCACCCACACAGACACACACACACACACACACAGCAATGTAAAGGTGAGCAGAAAAAAAATACAATACTACATATGAATAACACAAATGTCAGTTCAGCAGTTATACGCTGAAGCAGAGTCCATTAGAGTTGGAATACAGAGTCCCAAATACTTTACACAGGATGTCTTTTTGAGAACTTGTAATATTTCTAATTTGGCAACAAAGATATCTTTCTGACGTCTTTCTTTCTCCAAACTGTGAGGCTTAGATGACGTCCCTGTGCCAACAAGCCCTGTAAAGGACTGGGAAGCAGCAGAACTCTGTATGTATCTATGGTTAGAATGAAGCTGGGCATGGGGCCAGCATTACAACCTGCTCTATTCCTTCTTACCCAATTTAACATCACAGCATAATTAAAGAGACTTGGCAGTCCCTAAGAGCAGATTTCCTAGTCCCTTGCACTAGAGCTTGTTGGAGGGGGATGCTTGATCACATGCAACACAGGAGTAACACAGAATACCACACCAACATGGCGCGACTTATTGTTTCCATAAATTAATTACTGGAATAGTTATTTGTTATAGGATAACTATGAAGCGTCTTAGCTAGGATTTTTAGGATCCTAGCTAAGAAGCTTGCCAACCTTTACTGCTGTGTAAAATGTAAGAAAATGCAAGGATTTTCCACATTTTTGAACCCTATATTTAACTGAAAGGTAAAATAAAATGACTGTTTCCTCCTGCTTTACTTCTGAAAGCCTACCCTTGGGATGCACTTCTGTCAGTACTATAACTTGTTGCATATTAATCCAAGTTATGAAAGGATACCTAGAATAATTTTATTAAAAACATACATCAGTGGATTTATTAGGGTCCACGTTTGATGCAGCATATTCAGGTATTCCTTTAACTTTCCCATTGAGTAAATCTTGAGTTAAGTTTGCAGACTGTCTAAGCAATTATTTTTTTTAACTCTGATAACCATGTGAAATGTGACAACATCTGTAGCTGTGCACTTCAGTGCTCCAGAAAATCCAAAGCTTTCTTCTATAAGAGCTTGAATTTTTATTTAACACCAGTTAAATAAAAAGCTCTCATAAAGAAGAATTCTCTCTTTAAAAAAAAAATTATGGTGAATTTGTACTACTTAAAAATCACGACATGAACATTGTCTTGCTATAATATGTTCCATTTTGGGGCATTTGAAGCATTAATTGCTATTTCTTTACATTTCTGCCTTGTTAACCTCTTTTTGTATTTCCTCTTTTTATACTAATGTTTTACCTTCTTTTAAAACTGCCTCAGCCAGCAGACACATAAGACTCACTGTAGGATTCTAATCACCAAAACCAGAATGTGCTACAAGAGAAACATTGTTATAATTCAATCAGTAGTTTTCATTCCCTTTCTCTTGCCATTTATGTGCAATGGCTAACATCATTGCCCATATTTAGTCTACAGCAGCCTCTCCATCATCATTGAAGCAAATAGCTTCATGCATTACATAGTTGTACGGCTGTTTTGGAAAGGGCCCTCATAAATAATGACTAGGAGTGAAATGGAAACTATGGAAAAAGCTGTTACTTCTCACCATGCTGTGTCTACTTTTGTTGTTCACAATGTGCTGTGTCTGAAATATGCATGAGGCAAAATGTGTCCCCGCTACAGCCGTAGTAACGAAGCACTAAAGACAAGAGGAAATGGAAAAGAAAAAGATTGATTTTCTTTTCTTTTTTTAATGAATCTTAAAAAAAAAAAAAAAGG